>NW_026712192.1:18135038-18338655 GCF_030504385.1 Musca domestica | reverse complement strand
TTTTTGTGATCACTTTTACAAGGGGAATTAATAAAAACTTTAAAATGGCCATAACTCCTTAAATATTGAGTTTTGGCGTTTTTAGCTATTATTTGTGATCACTTTTAAAAGGGTTGAATTAATAAAACTTTATTTGTGAGCACTTTTACAAGGGTGAATTAATAAAAACTTTAAAATGGCCATAACTCCTTAAATATTGAGTTTTGGGCGTTTTAGCTATTATTTGTGATCACTTTTAAAGGGTGAATTAATAAAAACTTTAAATGGCCATAATCCTTAAATATTGAGTTTTGGGCGTTTTTAGCTATTATTTGTGATCACTTTACAAGGGTGAATTAATAAAAACTTTAAAATGGCCATACTCCTTAAAAATTGAGTTTTCGGCGTTTTTAGCTATTATTTGTGATCACTTTTACAAGGGGAATTAATAAAAACTTTAAATGGCCATAACTCCTTAAAATATTGAGTTTCGGCGTTTTTAGATATTTGTGATCACCCCCCTAAGTTTTGGGCCTTTTAGCAAGGTGAAGTATATAAAAAACTTTAAAATGGCCATAACTCCTAAATATTGAGTTTGGCGTTTTTAGCTATTATTTGTGATCACTTTTACAAGGGTGAATAATAAAAACTTTTAAAATGGCCATAACTCCTTAAATATTGAGTTTTCGGCGTTTTTAGCTATTTGTGATCACTTTTACAAGGGTGAATTAATAAAAACTTTAAAATGGCCATAACTCCTTAATATGAGTCGGCGTTTTTAGTCGTTTTAGCTATTATTTGTGATCACTTTTACAAGGGTGAATTAATAAAAACTTTAAAATGGCCATAACTCCTTAAATATTGAGTTTTCGGCGTTTTAGTATTATTTGTGATCACTTTTTAGGGTTGAATTAATAAAAAACTTTAAAATGGCCATAACTCCTTAAATATGAGTTGTCGGCGTTTTTTAGCTATTATTTGTGATCACTTTACAAGGGTGAATTAATAAAAACTTAAAATGGCCAAACTCCTTAAATAGAGTTTTCGGCGTTTTTAGCTATTATTGTGATCACTTTATAGGGTGAATAATAAAAACTTTTAAAAATGGCCATAACTCCTTAAATATGAGTTTTTGGCGTTTGTTTTAGCTATTATTTGTGATCACTTTAAGGGTGAATTAATAAAAACTTTAAAATGGCCATACTCCTTAAATATTGAGTTTTCGGCGTTTTTAGCTATTATTTGTGATCACTTTATAGGGTTGAATTAATAAAAACTTTAAAATGGCCATAACTCCTTAAATATTGAGTTTTCGGCGTTTTTAGCTATTATTGTGATCACTTTTATAGGGTGAATTAATAAAAACTTTAAAATGGCCATAACTCCTTAAATATTGAGTTTTCGGCGTTTTAGCTATATTTGTGATCACTTTTATAAGGGTGAATTAATAAAAACTTTAAAATGGCCATAACTCCTTAAAATTGAGTTTTCGGCGTTTTAGCTCTATTTGTGATCACTTTTTAGAGGTGAATTAATAAAAACTTTAAAATGGCCATAACTCCTTAATATTGAGTTTTCGGCGTTTTTAGCTATTATTTGTGATCACTTATAAGGGTGAATTTATAAAAACTTTAAAATGGCCATAACTCCTTAAATATTGAGTTTTCGGCGTTTTTAGCTATTATTTGTGATCACTTTTATAGGTGAATTAATAAAAACTTTAAAATGGCCACAACTCCTTAAATATTGAGTTTTTCGGCGTTTTTAGCTATTATTTGTGATCACTTTTATAAGAGTGAATTAATAAAAACTTTAAAATGACCATAACTCCTTAAATATTGAGTTTCGGCGTTTTTAGCTATTATTTGTGATCACTTTTATAAGAGTGAATTAATAAAAACTTTAAAATGGCCATAACTCCTTAAATATTGAGTTTTCGGCGTTTTTAGCTATTATTGTGATCACTTTTACAAGGGTGAATTAATAAAACTTTAAAATGGCCATAACTCCTTAAATATTGTGATTTCGGCGTTTATAGCGGTGAATTAATAAGAACTTGAACAAATGGCCATAACTCCTTAAATTGAGTTTTCGGCGTTTTTAGCTATTATTTGTGATCACTTTTATAAGAGTGAATAATAATAAAAACTTTAAAATGGCCATAACTCCTTAAATATTGAGTTTTCGGCGTTTTTAGCTATTATTTGTGATCACTTTTAAAGAGTGAATTTATAAAAACTTTAAAATGGCCATAATCCTAAATATTGAGTTTTCGGCGTTTTTAGCTATTAGTTGTGATCATTTTATAAGCGGTGAATTAATAAAAACTTTAAAATGGCCATAACTCCTAAATATTGAGTTTCGGCGTTTTTAGCTATTATTTGTGATCACTTTTATAAGAGTGAATTAATAAAAAAACTTTAAAATGGCCATAACTCCTTAAATATTGAGTTCTCGGCGTTTTTAGCTATTATTTGTGATCACTTTTATAGGGTGAATTAATAAAACTTTAAAATGGCCATAACTCCTTAAATATTGAGTTTCGGCGTTTTTAGCTATTATTTGTGATCACTTTACAAGAGGTGAATAATAAAAACTTTAAAATGACCATAACTCCTTAAATATTGAGTTTTCGGCGTTTTTAGCTATTATTTGTGATCACTTTTATAGAGTGAATTAATAAAAACTTTAAAATGGCCATAACTCCTTAAATATTGAGTTTTCGGCGTTTTAGCTATTATTTGTGATCACTTTTACAAGGGTGAATTAATAAAAACTTTAAAATGGCCATAACTCCTTAAATATTGTGTTTCGGCGTTTTATAGCGGTGAATTAATAAAAACTTTAAAATGGCCATAACTCCTAAATATGAGTTTTCGGCGTTTTTAGCTATTATTTGTGATCACTTTTAAGAGTGAATTAATAAAAACTTTAAAATGGCCATAACTCTTAAATATTGAGTTTTCGGCGTTTTTAGCTATTATTTGTGATCACTTTTAAGGAGTGAATTTATAAAAACTTTAAAATAGGCCATAACTCCTTCAATATTGAGTTTTCGGCGTTTTTAGCTATTAGTTGTGATCACTTTTATAGCGGTGAATTAATAAAAACTTTTAAAATGGCTATAACTCCTTAAATATTGAGTTTTGGGCGTTTTTAGCTATTATTTGTGATCACTTTTATAAGAGTGAATTAATAAAAACTTTAAAATGGCCCTAACTTCTTACAATATTGAGTTCCTCGGCGTTTTTAGCTATTATTTGTGATCACTTTTATAGGTTGAATTAATAAAACTTTAAAATGGCCACCACTCCTTAAATATTGAGTTTTCGGCGTTTTTTAGCTATATTTTGTGATCACTTTATAAGAGTGAATTAACAAAAACTTTAAATGACCATAACTCCTTAAATATTGAGTTTTTCGGCATTTTTAGATATATTTGTGATCACTTTTACAAGGGTGAATTAATACAAACTTTTAAAATGGCCCATAACTCCTTAAAAATTGAGTTTTCGCGTTTTAGCTATTATTTGTGATCACTTTTACAAGGGTGAATTAATAAAAACTTAAAATGGCCATAACTCCTTAAAAATTGAGTTTTCGGCGTTTTTAGCTATTATTTGTGATCACTTTTATAGGGGTGAATTAATAAAAACTTTAAAATGGCCATAACTCCTTAAATATTGAGTTTTGGGCGTTTTTAGCTATTATTTGTGATCACTTTTACAAGGGTGAATTAATAAAACTTTAAAATGGCCATAACTCCTTAAATATTGAGTTTTCGTCCTTTTTAGCTATTATTTGTGATCACTTTTACAAGGGTGAATTAATAAAACTTTAAAATGGCCATAACTCCTTAAAATTGAGTTTTCGGCTTTTTTAGCTATTATTTGTGATCACTTTTACAAGGGTGAATTAATAAAACTTTAAAATGGCCATAACTCCTTA
Source organism: Musca domestica (assembly GCF_030504385.1). Lineage (NCBI taxonomy): Eukaryota > Metazoa > Arthropoda > Insecta > Diptera > Muscidae > Musca > Musca domestica. The sequence goes on along the minus strand of NW_026712192.1, from coordinate 18,334,728 downwards.
AATATGAGTTTTCGGCGTTTTTAGCTTTTATTGTGATCACTTTTACAAGGGTGAATTAATAAAACTTTAAAATGGCCATAACTCCTTAAATATTGAGTTTTTGGCGTTTTTAGCTATTATTTGTACTTTTACAAGGGTGAATTAATAAAAACTTTAAAATGGCCATAACTCCTTAAAATTGAGCTTTCGGCGTTTTTAGCTATTATTTGTGATCACTTTTACAAGGGTGAATTAATAAAAACTTTAAAAATGGCCATAACTCCTTAAATACTGAGTTTTCGGCGTTTTTAGCTATTATTTGTGATCACTTTTACAAGGGTGAATTAATAAAAACTTTAAAATGGCCATAACTCCTTAAATATTGAGTTTTTGGCGTTTTTAGCTATTATTTGTACTTTTACAAGGGTGAATTAATAAAAACTTTAAAATGGCCATAACTCCTTAAAAATTGAGCTTTCGGCGTTTTTAGCTATTATTTGTGATCACTTTTACAAGGGTGAATTAATAAAAACTTTAAAATGGCCATAACTCCTTAAATATTGAGTTTTGGGCGTTTTTAGCTATTATTTGTGATCACTTTTACAAGGGTGAATTAATAAAAACTTTAAAATGGCCATAACTCCTTAAATATTGAGTTTTCGGCGTTTTTAGCTATTATTTGTGATCACTTTTACAAGGGTGAATTAATAAAAACTATAAAATGGCCGTAACTCCTTAAATATGAGGTTTGGGCGTTTTTAGCTATTATTTGTAATCACTTTTACAAGGATGAATTAATAAAACTTTAAAATGGCCATAACTCCTTAAATATTGAGTTTTCGGCGTTTTTAGCTATTATTTGTGATCACTTTTACAAGGGTGAATTAATAAAAACTTTTAAAATGGCCATAACTCCTTAAATATTGAGTTTTCGGCGTTTTTAACTATTATTTGTGATCACTTTTACAAGGGTGAATTAATAAAACTTTAAAATGGCCATAACTCCTTAAATATTGAGTTTCGGAGTTTTTAGCTATTATTTGTGATCACTTTTATAAGAGTGAATTAATAAAAACTTTAAAATGGCCATAACTCCTTAAATATTAGGTTTTCGGCGTTTTTAGCTATTATTGTGATCACTTTTTCAAGGGTGAATTAATAAAAACTTTAAAATGGCCATAACTCCTTAAATATTGAGTTTTCGGCGTTTTTAAACTTTTAAACTTTAAAATGGCCATAACTCCTTAAATATTGAGTTTTCGGCGTTTTTAGCTATTATTTGTGATCACTTTTATAGGGTTGAATTAATAAAACTTTAAAGTGGCCATAACTCCTTAAATATTGAGTTTCGGCGTTTTTAGCTATTATTTGTGATCACTTTATAGGGTTGAATTAATAAAAACTTTAAAATGGCCATAACTCCTTAAATATTGAGTTTTCGGCGTTTTAGCTATTATTTGTGATCACTTTTATAGGGTTGAATTAATAAAAACTTTAAAATGGCCACAACTCCTTAATATTGAGTTTTCGGCGTTTTTAGCTATTATTTGTGATCACTTTTATAAGAGTGAATTAACAAAAACTTTAAAATGACCATAACTCCTTAAATATTGAGTTTTCGGCATTTTTAGCTATTATTTGTGATCACTTTTACAAGGGTGAATTAATAAAAACTTTAAAATGGCCATAACTCCTTAAAAATTGAGTTTTCGGCGTTTTTAGCTATTATTTGTGATCACTTTTATAGGGTTGAATTAATAAAAACTTTAAAATGGCCATAACTCCTTAAATATTGAGTTTTGGGCGTTTTTAGCTATTATTTGTGATCACTTTTACAAGGGTGAATTAATAAAAACTTTAAAATGGCCATAACTCCTTAAATATTGAGTTTTCGTCCTTTTTAGCTATTATTTGTGATCACTTTACAAGGGTGAATTAATAAAAACTTTAAAATGGCCATAACTCCTTAAAAATTGAGTTTTCGGCTTTTTTAGCTATTATTTGTGATCACTTTTACAAGGGTGAATTAATAAAACTTTAAAATGGCCATAACTCCTTAAATATTGAGTTTTCGGCGTTTTTAGCTATTATTTGTGATCACTTTTACAAGGGTGAATTAATAAAAACTTTAAAATGGCCATAACTCCTTAAATATTGAGTTTTTGGCGTTTTTAGCTATTATTTGTACTTTTACAAGGGTGAATTAATAAAAACTTTAAAATGGCCATAACTCCTTAAAATTGAGCTTTCGGCGTTTTTAGCTATTATTTGTGATCACTTTTACAAGGGTGAATTAATAAAACTTTAAAATGGCCATAACTCCTTAAATATTGAGTTTTCGGCGTTTTTAGCTATTATTTGTGATCACTTTTACAAGGGTGAATTAATAAAAACTTTAAAATGGCCATAACTCCTTAAATATTGAGTTTTTGGCGTTTTTAGCTATTATTTGTACTTTTACAAGGGTGAATTAATAAAAACTTTAAAATGGCCATAACTCCTTAAAAATTGAGCTTTCGGCGTTTTTAGCTATTATTTGTGATCACTTTTACAAGGGTGAATTAATAAAAACTTTAAAATGGCCATAACTCCTTAAATATTGAGTTTTGGGCGTTTTTAGCTATTATTTGTGATCACTTTTACAAGGGTGAATTAATAAAAACTTTAAAATGGCCATAACTCCTTAAATATTGAGTTTGGGCGTTTTTAGCTATTATTTGTGATCACTTTTACAAGGGTGAATTAATGAAAACTATAAATGGCCATAACTCCTTAAATATTGAGTTTTGGGCGTTTTTAGCTATTATTTGTGATCACTTTTACAAGTGTGAATTAATAAAAACTTTAAAATGGCCATAACTCCTTAAATATTGAGTTTTCGGCGTTTTTAGCTATTATTTGTGATCACTTTTATAAGAGTGAATTAACAAAAACTTTAAAATGACCATAACTCCTTAAATATTGAGTTTTCGGCATTTTTAGCTATTATTTGTGATCACTTTTACAAGGGTGAATTAATAAAAACTTTAAAATGGCCATAACTCCTTAAAAATTGAGTTTTCGGCGTTTTTAGCTATTATTTGTGATCACTTTTACAAGGGTGAATTAATAAAAACTTTAAAATGGCCATAACTCCTTAAAAATTGAGTTTTCGGCGTTTTTAGCTATTATTTGTGATCACTTTTATAGGGTTGAATTAATAAAAACTTTAAAATGGCCATAACTCCTTAAATATTGAGCTTTCGGCGTTTTTAGCTATTATTTGTGATCACTTTTACAAGGGTGAATTAATAAAAACTTTAAAATGGCCATAACTCCTTAAATATTGAGTTTTCGGCGTTTTTAGCTATTATTTGTGATCACTTTTACAAGGGTGAATTAATAAAAACTTTAAAATGGCCATAACTCCTTAAATATTGAGTTTTGGGCGTTTTTAGCTATTATTTGTGATCACTTTTACAAGGGTGAATTAATGAAACTATAAAATGGCCATAACTCCTTAAATATTGAGTTTTGGGCGTTTTTAGCTATTATTTGTGATCACTTTTACAAGGGTGAATTAATAAAACTTTAAAATGGCCATAACTCCTTAAATATTGAGTTTTCGGCGTTTTTAGCTATTATTTGTGATCACTTTTATAAGAGTGAATTAACAAAAACTTTAAAATGGCCATAACTCCTTAAATATTGAGTTTTGGGCGTTTTTAGCTATTATTTGTGATCACTTTTACAAGGGTGAATTAATAAAAACTATAAAATGGCCATAACTCCTTAAATATTGAGTTTTGGGCGTTTTTAGCTATTATTTGTGATCACTTTTACAAGGGTGAATTAATAAAAACTTTAAAATGGCCATAACTCCTTAAATATTGAGTTTTGGGCGTTTTTAGCTATTATTTGTGATCACTTTTACAAGGGTGAATTAATGAAAACTATAAAATGGCCATAACTCCTTAAATATTGAGTTTTGGGCGTTTTTAGCTATTATTTGTGATCACTTTTACAAGGGTGAATTAATAAAAACTTTAAAATGGCCATAACTCCTTAAATATTGAGTTTTCGGCGTTTTTAGCTATTATTTGTGATCACTTTTATAAGAGTGAATTAACAAAAACTTTAAAATGACCATAACTCCTTAAATATGAGTTTTCGGCATTTTTAGCTATTATTTGTGATCACTTTTACAAGGGTGAATTAATAAAAACTTTAAAATGGCCATAACTCCTTAAAAATTGAGTTTTCGGCGTTTTTAGCTATTATTTGTGATCACTTTTATAGGGTTGAATTAATAAAAACTTTAAAATGGCCATAACTCCTTAAATATTGAGCTTTCGGCGTTTTTAGCTATTATTTGTGATCACTTTTACAAGGGTGAATTAATAAAAACTTTAAAATGGCCATAACTCCTTAAATATTGAGTTTTCGGCGTTTTTAGCTATTATTTGTGATCACTTTTACAAGGGTGAATTAATGAAAACTATAAAATGGCCATAACTCCTTAAATATTGAGTTTTGGGCGTTTTTAGCTATTATTTGTGATCACTTTTACAAGGGTGAATTAATAAAACTTTAAAATGGCCATAACTCCTTAAATATTGAGTTTTCGGCGTTTTTAGCTATTATTTGTGATCACTTTTACAAGGGTGAATTAATGAAAACTATAAAATGGCCATAACTCCTTAAATATTGAGTTTTGGGCGTTTTTAGCTATTATTTGTGATCACTTTTACAAGGGTGAATTAATAAAAACTATAAAATGGCCATAACTCCTTAAATATTGAGTTTTGGGCGTTTTTAGCTATTATTTGTGATCACTTTTACAAGGGTGAATTAATAAAAACTTTAAAATGGCCATAACTCCTTAAATATTGAGTTTTGGGCGTTTTTAGCTATTATTTGTGATCACTTTTACAAGGGTGAATTAATGAAAACTATAAAATGGCCATAACTCCTTAAATATTGAGTTTTGGGCGTTTTTAGCTATTATTTGTGATCACTTTACAAGGGTGAATTAATAAAAACTTTAAAATGGCCATAACTCCTTAAATATTGAGTTTTCGGCGTTTTTAGCTATTATTTGTGATCACTTTTATAAGAGTGAATTAACAAAAACTTTAAATGACCATAACTCCTTAAATATTGAGTTTTCGGCATTTTTAGCTATTATTTGTGATCACTTTTACAAGGGTGAATTAATAAAAACTTTAAAATGGCCATAACTCCTTAAAAATTGAGTTTTCGGCTTTTTTTAGCTATTATTTGTGATCACTTTTACAAGGGTGAATTAATAAAACTTTAAAATGGCCATAACTCCTTAAATATTGAGCTTTCGGCGTTTTTAGCTATTATTTGTGATCACTTTTACAAGGGTGAATTAATAAAAACTTTAAAATGGCCATAACTCCTTAAATATTGAGTTTTCGGCGTTTTTAGCTATTATTTGTGATCACTTTACAAGGGTGAATTAATAAAAACTTTAAAATGGCCATAACTCCTTAAATATTGAGTTTTGGCGTTTTTTAGCTATTATTTGTACTTTTACAAGGGTGAATTAATAAAAACTTTAAAATGGCCATAACTCCTTAAAAATTGAGCTTTCGGCGTTTTTAGCTATTATTTGTGATCACTTTTACAAGGGTGAATTAATAAAAACTTTAAAATGGCCATAACTCCTTAAATATTGAGTTTTGGGCGTTTTTAGCTATTATTTGTGATCACTTTTACAAGGGTGAATTAATAAAAACTATAAAATGGCCATAACTCCTTAAATATTGAGTTTTGGGCGTTTTTAGCTATTATTTGTGATCACTTTTACAAGGGTGAATTAATAAAAACTTTAAAATGGCCATAACTCCTTAAATATTGAGTTTTGGGCGTTTTTAGCTATTATTTGTGATCACTTTTACAAGGGTGAATTAATAAAAACTTTAAAATGGCCATAACTCCTTAAAAATTGAGTTTTCGGCGTTTTTAGCTATTATTTGTGATCACTTTTACAAGGGTGAATTAATAAAAACTTTAAAATGGCCATAACTCCTTAAAAATTGAGTTTTCGGCGTTTTTAGCTATTATTTGTGATCACTTTTATAGGGTTGAATTAATAAAAACTTTAAAATGGCCATAACTCCTTAAATATTGAGTTTTGGGCGTTTTTAGCTATTATTTGTGATCACTTTTACAAGGGTGAATTAATAAAAACTTTAAAATGGCCATAACTCCTTAAATATTGAGTTTTCGTCCTTTTTAGCTATTATTTGTGATCACTTTTACAAGGGTGAATTAATAAAAACTTTAAAATGGCCATAACTCCTTAAAAATTGAGTTTTCGGCTTTTTTAGCTATTATTTGTGATCACTTTTACAAGGGTGAATTAATAAAAACTTTAAAATGGCCATAACTCCTTAAATATTGAGTTTTCGGCGTTTTTAGCTATTATTTGTGATCACTTTTACAAGGGTGAATTAATAAAAACTTTAAAATGGCCATAACTCCTTAAATATTGAGTTTTCGGCGTTTTTAGCTATTATTTGTGATCACTTTTACAAGGGTGAATTAATAAAAACTTTAAAATGGCCATAACTCCTAAAATATTGAGTTTTTGGCGTTTTTAGCTATTATTTGTACTTTTACAAGGGTGAATTAATAAAAACTTTAAAATGGCCATAACTCCTTAAAAATTGAGCTTTCGGCGTTTTTAGCTATTATTTGTGATCACTTTTACAAGGGTGAATTAATAAAAACTTTAAAATGGCCATAACTCCTTAAATATTGAGTTTTCGGCGTTTTTAGCTATTATTTGTGATCACTTTTACAAGGGTGAATTAATAAAAACTTTAAAATGGCCATAACTCCTTAAATATTGAGTTTTTGGCGTTTTTAGCTATTATTTGTACTTTTACAAGGGTGAATTAATAAAAACTTTAAAATGGCCATAACTCCTTAAAAATTGAGCTTTCGGCGTTTTTAGCTATTATTTGTGATCACTTTTACAAGGGTGAATTAATAAAAACTTTAAAATGGCCATAACTCCTTAAATATTGAGTTTTGGGCGTTTTTAGCTATTATTTGTGATCACTTTTACAAGGGTGAATTAATAAAAACTATAAAATGGCCATAACTCCTTAAATATTGAGTTTTGGGCGTTTTTAGCTATTATTTGTGATCACTTTTACAAGGGTGAATTAATAAAAACTTTAAAATGGCCATAACTCCTTAAATATTGAGTTTTGGGCGTTTTTAGCTATTATTTGTGATCACTTTTACAAGGGTGAATTAATGAAAACTATAAAATGGCCATAACTCCTTAAATATTGAGTTTTGGGCGTTTTTAGCTATTATTTGTGATCACTTTTACAAGGGTGAATTAATAAAAACTTTAAAATGGCCATAACTCCTTAAATATTGAGTTTTCGGCGTTTTTAGCTATTATTTGTGATCACTTTTACAAGGGTGAATTAATAAAAACTATAAAATGGCCGTAACTCCTTAAATATTGAGGTTTGGGCGTTTTTAGCTATTATTTGTAATCACTTTTACAAGGATGAATTAATAAAAACTTTAAAATGGCCATAACTCCTTAAATATTGAGTTTTCGGTGTTTTTAGCTATTATTTGTGATCACTTTTACAAGGGTGAATTAATAAAAACTTTAAAATGGCCATAACTCCTTAAATATTGAGTTTTCGGCGTTTTAACTATTATTTGTGATCACTTTTACAAGGGTGAATTAATAAAACTTTAAAATGGCCATAACTCCTTAAATATTGAGTTTTCGGAGTTTTTAGCTATTATTTGTGATCACTTTTATAAGAGTGAATTAATAAAAACTTTAAAATGGCCATAACTCCTTAAATATTAGGTTTTCGGCGTTTTTAGCTATTATTTGTGATCACTTTTTCAAGGGTGAATTAATAAAAACTTTAAAATGGCCATAACTCCTTAAATATTGAGTTTTCGGCGTTTTTAAACTTTTAAACTTTAAAATGGCCATAACTCCTTAAATATTGAGTTTTCGGCGTTTTTAGCTATTATTTGTGATCACTTTTACAAGAGTGAATTAATAAAAACTTTAAAATGGCCATAACTCTTTAAATATTAGGTTTGCAGCGTTTTTAGCTATTATTTGTGATCACTTTTACAAGGGTGAATTAATAAAAACTTTAAAATGGCCATAACTCCTTAAATATTGAGTTTTCGGCGTTTTTAGCTATTATTTGTGATCACTTTTATAGGGTTGAATTAATAAAAACTTTAAAGTGGCCATAACTCCTTAAATATTGAGTTTCGGCGTTTTTAGCTATTATTTGTGATCACTTTTATAGGGTTGAATTAATAAAAACTTTAAAATGGCCATAACTCCTTAAATATTGAGTTTTCGGCGTTTTTAGCTATTATTTGTGATCACTTTTATAGGGTTGAATTAAGTAAAACTTTAAAATGGGCATAACTTCCTAAATTTTGAGTTTTCGGCGTTTTTAGCTATTATTTGTGATCACTTTTATAGGGTTGAATTAATAAAAACTTTAAAATGGCCATAACTCCTTAAATATTGAGTTTTCGGCGTTTTTAGCTATTATTTGTGATCACTTTTATAGGGTTGAATTAATAAAAGCTTTGAAATGGCCATAACTCCTTAAATATTGAGTTTTCGGCGTTTTTAGCTATTATTTGTGATCACTTTTATAGGGTTGAATTAATAAAAACTTTAAAATGGCCATAACTCCTTAAATATTGAGTTTTCGGCGTTTTTAGCTATTATTTGTGATCACTTTTACAAGGGTGAATTAATAAAAACTTTAAAATGGCCATAACTCCTTAAATATTGAGTTTTCGGCGTTTTTAGGTATTATTTGTGATCACTTTTATAGGGTTGTTCATAATATTGCTATTAATTTGCCCAACACTGTTGGTTGGGCATTTACCGGCGGCCGCATAAATGGCATCATAACAAAATGATGTAAATAATGTAAATACATACACATACACACATACATTTATGCAGCCACCGGTAAATTCCAATGCTGAATTCTAATAACTAAGCATCGTCAACAGCCAAAACAGGTTTGATGTGACGATGCAAATTTGGCAATAATCAGTTCTTTTTCAATTACCGTCGCGAGCGCAAGTTTCCCCCCCGAGTGACAAGTGTCTGTGCAAAAACAAAAAAAGCTAACAACATTTATATTTTACAAAAACCAGTGAACATTGAAATACAACAAAAGGTATCAAAATTACAAAAAAACAGAAAATTACAAATCTATATATATAAAAGAAAGTTGTGTTAGTTACTACGCTTATAACTTAAGAACCGCTGGACTGATTTTAACGATTCATACAAATTCGGAATTGTCTCCTCTCCGAAAAGGATAATATCCAAAAAAATCGCGTAAAAATGTGATATTTTAACATTTTCATTTTGACTTTTGAAATGTACAATAGTAATGTTTTATTTTGCATGATTTTTTTCCATTTTGACTTACTTTTTTCTAATGTACATTTGTAGTGTTTTTTATTTTTTATTTTTGAATTCAAATATTAATACCAAATTATTTAATTGACTTGATTTCTTGAGAAATGAAATTGATGGCGAGTTACATGGAAATGTAGTACCAAATTATGTGGTGGCGAAACGGAATAGATGATGTCGAAATAATTTAATGGAATCGAATTTTAAAATAGAAGTACATTCTATTGACAAACTATATAAGGATCTTTAAACATTTGCTGTAAAAAATCAGCGAACAAGTTGAAGATTTTTTCAATGTGTTATTCTTCTTTTGTCATTTTTTTCAATTTGTATTATCCAATTGAATTCAGTAATTTTTTTTGTGAACAAAATAAAGAATAATTTTTCACTATATACAAATTTTCACCAAAAAATGAAATGAGTGGGAAATACGATGTTAACTGACATCTACCTTTCAACTCCAGCGCCTACATCGTGGTTCAGCTTGAAGATGCGAACACATTTAAACAAACAAAAATGACCGAAAAAGGCTAATGGGGCTCATTTCAAAGCGTGGAACTACTTATTTCCTGTCACAATAATCCGTCCAATGTACAATCAGAAAAATACCAAATATAAAGGGTGGAAAATAGTAGAGCGAATGGGATTCTTAGTAAGAAAAGGATTTCTATCCTTCCAGAAATTCTTCCCAAATATTCAAGATACCTTAAATGTCTTTTGCAGGTCATGATCATGACCATCATACAGATAATTGCCACATAGGAATTTATTTAAGTAAAGTCCCCACATTGGAGTATCCCCAAGTCCACTTTCACATCTAATTGGTGGTCAGAAAAGAAAATTTTGTTTTCTATTGAATTTGTAACCCCCAAGAGAATATTGGTTGGGCCACGTTTTGGTATAACCCTTATATAAATGTATCCCTGAATTCAGCTGTGACCGTGGTCTTGGCCACGTTTTTCAACTGATTTGGCCATTATTTGCTGTATTTAGGCTACTTTTTGAGTACAGAACCATCTTACAGAAAAATGTCAACATACGTAAATATTTTGGTACAGTCCCCATATAGTCCTCAGGCCTGCCGATCTATAGTGATGTTTACCGATTGGCGGACAACAACGCGGGTATTGTTTAATCGTCATTGAATTTTACTATGAACAAGAAAATATACTTTTTGGGGACTCTCATGCGCAATTTGATGTGCTATGGTAATGGGTGTAAAAGCGTAATTAACTTTGACTATTCAGAAATTATTTTGCCCTCCTTCCATAGTTATTTATTTCTACTTAGTCGAATCAATATTTATATTAAAATTTGTTCACCTTTATGAGGTAGATTTGTAAAATATTATGCTCTGCAAAATTTGCATTAAAGACTAAAACTACGGGCCGGCAACGCGGACCGGGCCAGCTAGTATATATTAAACAAAAACTTTCTACAACCTACAATATACAACAAAAGGGTTAAAAAATTGTAGAAAAAGAATAAGAATCATTGTGAAACTAATTGCTAAAACTTACCTGCTAACTTAAAACTTATAATTAAGATAAAACTTAAAACCTAGTGAATTACAAACTAAATATAATTATATAAATAAAGCAAAACTTATGAACTAGTGAAAACTTAAAACTATTTTATATCTAAAATTGCACTACCCCAAAATCCAAATAAAAGAACTAAAAATTAAACAAAAAATATTTATTATAATTTAAGAAGGCTCAAGGCAAAAAAGGTAAGCCTAAAAACATTTGGTCCTCCAGAGCCGGATCAAAAAGTGAAGTTTTTTAAATTATTAAAAACGAAAAAAAAAAAACTTGTGAGGTCCGTCCAAAAGAACAGTGAAATAGAAAAAAAAAAAATAACAGTGGGTGTAAAAAATAAGTGCAAAGAAAAAATTAAATTAAAAAAAAAAAAAATAAAATTTTTAAAATTGTAGAAAAATTAATTTTTTCTTCAATTTTAAAAAATATACAATTTACAAAAAAAATTACAACAAAAGAGACTATACACAGTGATACACGAAAGACAATATACAGTGACACAAAAAACAACCACAACACGGAGAATTTTGGAGCCAGCAGTAGGACGGACACACGCAGCACAACAACAACAAGGTACAACATCGAGACCCGGAAAAACCCCAAATTCAAAGTGAGTACTCGTGAAATTTTCTTTTTTGACACAAAAGGGCATTTCGGGAGCAAGCAAATCTTTAATATTTGCATTGACCCGCATTTTCCCATAATTTGCATTAACACTTTGACCCATATTCAAAGCTGCTAGTTGCCCACTCAGACACAGTGACGGAAAATTTCCCAATTTTGAGCCATTTTTCTGGACGGACATTTGGCTTTTGACCCGGGAAAAAGCAGGCAGACATATTCTTTTCTGAAAAAACGGGAATTTTCAGCCATATACAAATATATATATACTAAAAATTTTGGAATTTTCTGAACGTGGAGTTCAGGTGAATACATAAGCGCCATATTGACACAAATACATAAGCTTTTAATTTTGGAAAATTGGCGTCACTAAACTTGGCAAACATATAAACGCCATATTGCAAAAACTATATACAATTTTTTTTGGAAACAAAGCGTCACTCGAAATATATAGTCGCCATATTTTTTGGAAAAATTTGGCGTCACCCGAATACATAAACGAGTAAATAAAAACCGTTTAAAAAATAGCGTCTGGTGGACAGACAAAAAATAACCTAAATTTTTTTGAAATTTTTGCAAGCGTCTGGTGGACAGACATACATTTGAAAATTAAACTACAAATTTTTTTGAATTTTTTGGAGAAAAAATTGGCAAACAAGCAAGCGTCTGGTGGACAGACATACATTTGAAACTTCAACTACAAATTTTTTGAAATTTTGGAGAACAAATTGATATCGGAGTCTGGTGGACAGACATAAAATCGATCCCATATATTTACAATTTTTATTATACCCTCAGCCATATGGCTACAGAGGGTATATATCATTTGATACGGTCAAAACGTGCCTAGTCGAAATAACGGTTTTAGACACTAGGTCTCTTTGGACCAAATCCGTTTCAGAACATTTGGAGTCGATCTAGCGATGTCCGTCCGTCTGTCTGTCTGTCTGGCTGGCTGGTGCGCACGATAACTCTCGAAGGGAGTATCCGATTTAGACCAAACTTGGTACATCGTAATATTTTTGTCAAACTTAGATCGAGTTCGGAGATGGGCAATATCGGTCCACTCCTTCTGGTACCTCCCCCACAAAAGGTCGAAATTTTCAAAAAAAAATATATTCTTTGCACAGAAAGTGAAAGGATAATCCGATTTTGCTCCAACTTTGCATATGCTAATATTTGCGTCAGTGCTAGGTCAGGTGGGAAAATGGACCATATCGGTTCACTCCATCAAGTACCTCCCACACAAATGGTCAAAATTTTAAATAATTAAAGCTCTTATAAAATTTGATCTAAGAGTCCGATTGTCTTCAAATTTCACACATCCCAATTTTTATATTAACGCAAGGTCTGGTGTTAAGATGGGCAAAATCGGTCCACTCCTTCTGGTACCTCCCACACAAAAGGTCGAATCCCACACAAAAGGTCGAAATTTTCCAAAAAAAGATATTTTTTGCACAGAAAGAGAAAGTATAGTCCGATTTTGCTCCAACTTTGCGAGTCATAATATTTTGATCAGTGCTAGGTCAGGTGCGAAAATTGACAATATCGGTCCACTCCATCAGGTACCTCCCACACAAAGGGTCAAAATTTTGAATAATTACAACTCTTATAAAATGTTACGTAAGAGTCCGATTGTCTTCAAATTTCACACATCTCAATAATTTTATTAACCCAAGGTCTGGTGTGAAAATCGAATGTATCGGTCCACTCCCTGTGGTACCTCCCCCACAAAGAGTCCAAATTTTGAATTATTACAACTATTATAAAATGTTATGTAAGAGTCCGATTGTCTTCAATTTTCACACATCGCAATAATTGTATAAACCCAAGGTCTGGTGCCAAGATAGGATACATCGGTCCACTCCTTTTGGTACATCCCGAAATCGAAATTTTCACAAAAAGATTATATATTTTCTGCAAAGAAAGATAAGCTATAATCCAATTTTGCTCCAACCTTGCAAATACTAATGTTTGCGTCAGTTCTAGGTCAGGTGCAAAAATGAATAATCCATCCACACTCCATCAAGTCCTTCTGGTACCTAAGGGTCAAATTTTTGAATAACGAAAACGTTTATAAAATCCGAAATAAGCGTCAGGTTCTCTTTATATTTCATATATCCCATTATTTTCACTAACAAAAGATCTGTTGTGAAGATGGGATATATCGGTCCACTTCTTCTGGCACCTCCTCTACCAAGGCTCAAAGAAAGCGAAATAAGCATCCAACTCTCCCAAAATTCCACAAATACAAACATTTTTGATAAATCATTATCTCTTGTGCTGATGATATGTATCTGTGAACCCCTTCTGGTACCTCATTCACAAAGGTTCTCAATTTTCAATACTTGTATCTGTCATAATTTGCGAAACAAGTCAGCGATTCATTACAACTTGCTACATCTAAATATATTTCTCTTTACCAGAAACCTGAGATGAATATGGAATTTGCGATTTTCCATAAATTGGATATAAATGTTCGATTTTCTTGTAATATTGCCCAATATGTTTATATGTATTAGAGAAGCATAAAAATATTGGCCCATTCTTTCGGAACGTACTCCTCAAGAGGTTAAACATTTGAATAATCATACCAGAAGTCAAAATATGTTTAAGTAATCGTACATTGGCTGAGGGTATACATCTGTCGGCAAAACTGACGGATAATTTTTAACTTGTTTTTATTCTAATTTTAACCTTTTTCCCATTTAGCACAATATCTATTGCTCTAAGGAGCTTAAAAAATTTTTCTGTGACCCAAAATTAATTTCTTGCATTTTTCGCAGAAATATTTTGCTGGTATACTTTTTTTGATTTTGTGACACATAACACGACAACTTTTCGGGAAAAAAATTTCTTCATTGACATTTTTGACACTTTCTTGAATTCTTTGCTGAAAATATTTGGATTTTGACCCAAATTATTTTCTTTTGAAATATTTTGCTGGGACATAAAATTTTCCGCTGAAATATTTGGACCTTGACCCAAATCAAATTTTTTGGAAATTTTTGCTCAAATTTTTGGATTTTTGACCAAAATTATTTGTTTGAAATATTTCTGCTGAAATATTTGGATTTATACATACATAATTTTCTCTAATTCTCGTTGCGAATTTTATCGAAAAAATTTGGCGAATTTAGAAAATTTGTTGAATCAGACAAATTTTCACAAGCAATAATCAAAGTTATTGGCTTTTTAAAAATAAAATCCTCCTGTCATAGGATATTAAGTGATTTTAACAAAAAATTTAAATTTTTTTTTGACAACCCAACACACATTTTTACTTCGTTGAAATTTTTTTGGACTCTCTGAAATTTTTTGGAATTTTCAACTTCTCGTGGATAATCAAATTAGACTCTCGTTTTTTTTTTTTGAAGAAATTGTTTACTGCGCAAAACATCTCTGGTAATTTCTGCTTTGCAATTCTCGTTTAAACACTTTTGTTTTAAAAACTTTTGATTATTTGTCGAATTGCAAAAATAAAATCCTCCTGTAAGTGGACTTTAAGAGATTTTTTTTTCCTTTTTGCTCATTTTGGCGAAATTTTGACCCTTCTGATAACCCAGCAAACATTTTTAATCAAGTCAGTCCGGCGTCAAATATAAAGAAAATTTTTGAATTTTTGGAAAAAAAATTTTAATTATTGAAAGGAACGAAATATAATTTGACTCAAACCAATAAAATAGGATCGTTTTCGTCGACAACTATTGAGAAAAA
Organism: Musca domestica; assembly: GCF_030504385.1. Classification (NCBI taxonomy): domain Eukaryota; kingdom Metazoa; phylum Arthropoda; class Insecta; order Diptera; family Muscidae; genus Musca; species Musca domestica. The sequence continues at coordinate 18,319,404 of NW_026712192.1, read as the reverse complement.
AACTTATCCTCATTTTAACAAATAAAAATTTGGATAAAAGTTTAAATTCTAAACCAAGTTAGTCCTTTTCATTGGGCAACTTTTCTTTTTTGTAAACAACAAAATTTCGTAAAGGTTAACGCTCAGCTTGCAAAATGGATAAATCTTTAAGCGATAAATTCACAAATTGCGTCAACGATCTTCTGGATTATATTTCAATTTTTTCAATAACCAAACCTGATGACACGGTACATACATTGGAAACAACAAGGATGGAGTTGGACTCTGCATGGGACCAGGTCAAGAGAGCCTACATAGACTGCCGGGATTATGTTCCAGAAGAGGAAGGAAAGCCGATCGATAAAAATAAACTGAGAAAGTACTATATGGATACCATGGGATCGTACAAAAAAGCGCTGAGTTCAATAAATGGACAAATTCAAAATCTTTTGGATGAAAAGACACAGGAAAAAATGAAAAGAGAGTCAAAGATGTCACAACAAGGAAGGGAAGTGGATTTTACTAATGTATCGCGGCTACCTCCATGCGATACCGACACATTTAAAGGTGGTTATAGAGAATGGCCAACTTTCAGAGATCTATTTTCGGCAATTTACATAAACAACTCAAAATTAAGCAATGTCGAAAAATTATTCCATTTAACGCAAAAGACAGCAGGAGAAGCTAGAGAAATTATTTCACATGTCCCACTAACTAATGATGGATTTACATTAGCATGGAAAAATCTCACAGATCGTTACGAGAATAAAAGAATGCAAATTAATGAAGAAATCAAGACACTTTTTAATCTACCTGGAGTTTCTACTGAATCAAGTCACACTATACAAAAACTACAACGCACTGTTAATAGCAGCATTCAGACACTGGGGATGCTTGATGTCGATGTTAAAGGATGGGATCCGATTTTAATATACATTTGTTCAACAAAATTACCTAGAGGCTTTTTAGAAGAATTCGAGAACTCATTAAGCGATTGTAAACAAATTCCAAAATGGGAACCGTTTGACGCTTTCTTAACAAACAAATTCAAAACTTTGGAATCAGTCGGAAATATAAAGCCCTCTACATCGAAATTTGCTCAACAAAAAGCAACTAACAATCACACGCCTAGATTTTTGAAAACATTTCAAACAAATGTCTCAAAAAATACAAACAACTTTGGAGGAAGACCTACTAATGTTATATTACCTCAACAAAATAAGCCGAAAAATGCTCAAACTTGTCAAGTCTGCAAATCAAATCATTTCATAAGAGATTGCAGCGAATTTTTGAAAAAGAGTTTGAATGACAGAATTCACATCGTGAAAGCTTCACACTTATGCTACAATTGCTTGTCATCAAATCACGGAGTAAAGGATTGCAAAAGTCGCTTTGGCTGCCGTATTTGTACTATGAAACACAATACTTTGTTACACAAGGGAACGGAAACCCAAACAACCAGCTCATACCTAGCTCGAGTGGAAGCACGACCTAGTACTAGTGCTGCTGCTCTTACAAATCAAATACAGTCCACTACAAACCTAGAACCAACTACTATTACTACTTTGACCCTCCAAGATAAGCAAATTTGTGAGCGACAATCTGGAGGAACACTACTCTTCACAGCAATAGTACAAATTGAAACCAAAGGACAACTTTACGATGCCCGAGCTCTAATAGACTCAGGATCACAATCCACCTTTATTTCGGAAAAGATGAAAAACTTTTTGAAGTTACCTACACGGAATAACTTAGTTCATGTCACTGGCTTAAGTCAATTTGTTTCTGAGACTTCTACAAAATCTTGCTTGTTCACTATGAGATCCAAATACGACCCTAGCTTTAAACTGGAAGTCTGGGCTCCAGTTTTAAAGAACTTACCTTCAAATCTACCACCACAAAACTTAGATGAATCACAACTTCGAGATGTAACAGCATTAGAACTGGCTGACCCGAAATTTTACGTTAGTCAACCAATCGATTTACTTATTGGAATGGACATAGGACCATTAATATTCACAATTGGAACTCCAATGAAAACATTTGGATCAATTTTAACACAAAAAAACAAATTTGGATGGATAGTTGGAGGACCCATACCAGGAAGCATCCTTCAACGAAAACAAATATCACTTCTAAATACAACTTCATAAGAGAAAGTACTTACACGTTTTTGGGAGGTGGAAGAGACCCCTAAAAAAGTTTTACGGTCAGAAGAAGACCAATTTTGTGAACAAAACTACACGGAAACAACAATACGGAACAAGGATGGAAGATATGTGGTGACTCTCCCATTCAAAAAATGCGAAGAATTGGGGAATTCCCGAAACATAGCCCTAGCTCAATTCTACAGAATGGAGAAAAAACTTATGAAAACACCAGAGATCAAAGAACAATATGATGCCTCAATACTAGAATACTTAGAACTTGGTCATATGAGGAAAATCAATCCGAATGAAATAGATAAAATGCCAAATTATTATCTACCACATCACGCTGTGATAAAACCAGATCGACTCACAACGAAGTTAAGAGTCGTATTCAATGCTTCTTGTACTTCATCAAACAAAACAAGTCTCAATGACATACTATATCCTGGACCCATTCTTCAACAGGATTTAGTATTGCAAATCTTAAAATGGAGATTCTTCAAATATGCTTTTAACGCCGATATTACAAAGATGTATCGCCAAATACTTTTGGATTCGAATCAAACAAAATATCAAAGAATTCTCTTTAGAAAGTCTCCGGAAAACCCAGTAGAAGATTATGAGCTGCTAACAGTTACATTTGGAGTTAACTGCGCACCATATTTAGCATTGAGAACTCTTCTTAAACTAGCAGAAGATGTAAAAGAATCATACCCTAGAGCCGCAAATATAATTTTGAATAATTTGTATGTTGATGATGTATTAGCTGGCGGTCACACTGAAGATGAATCAATAAAAGCTCGAAAAGAATTAACTGCTGCTTTAGACTCTGCTGGTTTCACACTCATGAAATGGGCATCAAATGATCGCAAAATAATACAAGATATTCCACATGAACATTTGCTACCACTCAATTGGCTAGACATTTCCGAAGATGCTTCAACTAAGACCCTTGGAATTCGATGGAATATCTCAGGCGATTATTTTTCTTTCACACCACCCTCAATGGAAAATAAAAGTGTATCTTCAAAACGAGAAGTTTTATCAACGATAGCCAAATTGTTTGATCCATGTGGATGGCTGGCACCGGTGGTCGTCGTAGCTAAGTTAATAATGCAACAAATCTGGCTAGACAAAATTGACTGGGATGATCAATTAAAGCCAATAACACAAATGAACTGGAACAATTTTGTCAAAAATAGCAAAGATATTGAATATCTCAGAGTTCCTCGATGGATTCGATACACGCTAGATGGTTCTGTAGACATTCATGGATTTTGTGACGCGTCAGAAAGCGCGTATGGAGCCACTCTTTATATTCGGGTGGAAAATACTGACCATACCACACATACATTCTTGCTAGCAGCAAAGACTCGTGTCGCTCCAATTAAAAAATTATCAATACCCAGACTCGAGTTATGCGGGGCAGTATTACTATCAAAATTAGCAAAATCCATTGTAAATAGCCTACAAATATCAAAATATTCGACACAATTTTGGACCGATTCTACCATTGTCTTAGCATGGTTAAAAAAGCCTCCTTGTCATTGGAGCACATTTGTTGGAAATAGAGTCTCGGAAATTGCTGATAATGTTGGACAAGAAAATTGGAGACATGTTGATTCGGAAAATAATCCAGCTGACATTGCGAGCCGTGGATGTTCGCCTGCAGAGCTAAAGACTAGTGATCTCTGGTGGCAGGGACCTCAATGGCTCAGAATGCCAAAAGACCGTTGGCCATCGTATGAAATCCCAAATGACACAAATTTGGAAGCCAAAACGGCAAAAGTCATGACCCTTTTCGCAGAAAAGGAAGACCCTTTAAAAAATTTCTCCTCTTTATCTAAATTTTATCGATCATACGCATATGCCCTAAGACTCTGGAAAAATACTGGAGCAAATAGGCAACACCTTCGAACCTCATCAAAAGACCTTACATCAGATGAAATCCAAGATGGAAAACGATCTTGCATAATTCGTACCCAGAAATTCGTATATGCAGACGAATACAACGCACTTATGAAAAAGACTCAAATTTCTCCTTCAAGTCTTCTCTTGACACTAAACCCGTTTATAGACTCAAAGGGTATTATTAGAGCAAATGGCCGATTGGTACAATTGCCAGCCCTTACCTATAGCGAACGTCACCCAATAATATTACCACATGGCGCAAAACTTAGCAAATTATTAGTCGAATTCACTCATAAGATTACCTTACACGGGGGTAATCAATTAATGACCCGAGTATTAAGGTCCGAATTCTGGATATTTGGACTCAAGTCGCTTATCAAACAAACCATACGAAAATGTCGAATCTGCTTAATTCACAAAAAACAAACCCAAACTCAAATAATGGCTTCGCTACCACCCGAAAGCACTTTTCTTTCTCGACCCTTTACAAACACAGGGGTAGATTTTGCAGGACCCTTTAACATTAAAAGTTATTCAGGAAGAGCCTGCTTTATTACAAAAGGCTACGTGTGCCTGTTTGTTTGTTTCGCCACTAAGGCTATACATTTAGAACCCACAAGCGATTTGTCGACATATGCCTTTCTTGCCGCTTTTTCTAGGTTTATTAGTCGGCGAGGTTGTCCGTCTTGTATATTTTCGGACAACGGAACTAACTTTGTGGGAGCGGTTGATCTATTAAAGCGAGATAGATTAGCTTTCATGAAGAATATTCAAAATAGCACAATTCAAAATAATTTCACTCAAAATCTTACTTGGACATTTATTCCTCCTGGTGCTCCGCACATGGGCGGCTTGTGGGAAGCTGGCGTCAAATCATTTAAAATTCATTTACGAAAAAGTATCCCAAAAATGAATTTCACTTTTGAAGAATTTACAACTATTTTATCAAGAATTGAAGGCTGTCTTAACTCACGACCCTTAAGTCCTGCTAGCGACGACCCAAACGACCTTTCCCCTTTGACACCTGGTCATTTCTTAATAGGAACACCTATTCTTACCCCAGCTGAACCAGACATTTCAGATACAGATTTAAGCTTAGTCAATCGTTGGAAAAGACTCAAAGTTATTTCACAATACTTTTGCAACAGATGGAAATTAGAATATCTTCACGAACTTCACAGAAGAACTAAGTGGAAATATGAAAAGGAGAACATCAAAGAAGGAGATTTAGTTGTCGTAAAAGATGATAGATTGGCTCCGCATGAATGGAAGTTAGGTCGTATCGAAAAAACGTATCCAGGTAGTGACCAAAATACCAGGGTTGTAGACATACGGACGGCAAGTGGCAACATTAGCAGACCCATTACAAAAATTGTCAAATTGTTTTCCGACTGACTAGTCGGATTCCCACTCAAAAAAGAATTTAGTACTCGCCTTAATTTCTTTTCAGATATGGCCGCTTACTTGCCCAACCAGGACTGCCGTCTGGACGATCGCAACCGTAGCCCAGACTCACCTGCCCGTCCCACAGCAAGAAGCGCCAATCGACCCATACGGCCCATCCATCGACCCAGTTCCACATCCCCTGAAAGGCGACAGAGAAGTCGATCCGACGCAAGACCCCGCCAACGCCAAGAAAGACCGAGTTACTGGCAGTATTCATGTGGGCTCTGCCAAGATGACCATGCCCTCAGTGCCTGTGAACGATTCCGCAGACAGACGCCCTTCCAGCGGTATGAGACCGTGGAGCGTCGGGGATATTGCCGAAATTGCCTGGCGAGAAGTCATTTGGCCCCCGACTGCCCGTCTTTAACTGGTTGCCGGAGATGCAACGACCGGCACCATACCCTATTGCACGGGGCGTCTCAATTAGATGAGGTATCCCTGAATATAGAAGCCGTCACCACCCCAGCCTTCGCATGGGATTTGGTTTTTGTACCGACGGCTATGGTACGCATAACGGCCGAGGGCATGGAGGGTTTTAGTATGCTGCGAGCCATTATTAGCCAATCTGCGACGATGTCCAAGATTTCATATGCCGCGTTCCGTCGCCTGGGTCTGCAGTCGCGAAGTACAAGGGGAAGCGATTCACCACCTTCACCGTTTCGCCCCGCCGCACGAACAGTACTTGGAGTCTGAAGGTAAATGCCGTAATTATCGAAGATCTCCCAAGACGCATTTACTCGGACCCAATACTTGAAGACCCCACTAGATGCTTCACGAGCTTAGCTGACCCTGATCCCAGAGGAAATAGTCCGATCGATGTGGAACTGGGAGCGGACACGTACTCCGCCATAAGGAAAGATGGGTGTACAGCAGCTGGAATTGGAGATTTGCCCAACACTGTTGGTTGGGCATTTACCGGCGGCCGCATAAATGACATCATAACAAAATGATGTAAATAATGTAAATACATACACATACACACATACATTTATGCAGCCACCGGTAAATTCCAATGCTGAATTCTAATAACTAAGCATCGTCAACAGCCAAAACAGGTTTGATGTGACGATGCAAATTTGGCAATAATCAGTTCTTTTTCAATTACCGTCGCGAGCGCAAGTTTCCCCCCCGAGTGACAAGTGTCTGTGCAAAAACAAAAAAAGCTAACAACATTTATATTTTACAAAAACCAGTGAACATTGAAATACAACAAAAGGTATCAAAATTACAAAAAAACAGAAAATTACAAATATATATTAAACAAAAACTTTCTACAACCTACAATATACAACAAAAGGGTTAAAAAATTGTAGAAAAAGAATAAGAATCATTGTGAAACTAATTGCTAAAACTTACCTGCTAACTTAAAACTTATAATTAAGATAAAACTTAAAACCTAGTGAATTACAAACTAAATATAATTATATAAATAAAGCAAAACTTATGAACTAGTGAAAACTTAAAACTATTTTATATCTAAAATTGCACTACCCCAAAATCCAAATAAAAGAACTAAAAATTAAACAAAAAATATTTATTATAATTTAAGAAGGCTCAAGGCAAAAAAGGTAAGCCTAAAAACAGGGTTGAATTAATAAAAACTTTAAAATGACCATAACTCCTTAAATATTGAGTTATCGGCGTTTTTAGGTATTATTTGTGATCACTTTTATAGGCTTGAATTAATAAAAACTTTAAAATGGCCATAACTCCTTAAATATTGAGTTTTCGGCGTTTTTAGCTATTATTTGTGATCACTTTTATAGTGTTGAATTAATAAAAACTTCAAAATGGCCATAACTCCTTAAATATTGAGTTTTCGGCGTTTTTAGCTATTATTTGTGATCACTTTTACAAGGGTGAATTAATAAAAACTTTAAAATGGCCATACCTCCTTAAATATTGAGTTTTCGGCGTTTTTAGCTATTATTTGTGATCACTTTTATAGGGTTGAATTAATAAAAACTTTAAAATGGCCATACCTCCTTAAATATTGAGTTTTCGGCGTTTTTAGCTATTATTTGTGATCACTTTTATAGGGTTGAATTAATAAAAACTTTAAAATGGCCATAACTCCTTAAATATTGAGTTTTCGGCGTTTTTAGCTGTTATTTGTGATCACTTTAAAATGGCCATAACTCCTTAAATATTGAGTTTTCGGCGTTTTTAGCTATTATTTGTGATCACTTTTATAGGGTTGAATTAATAAAAACTTTAAAATGGCCATACCTCCTTAAATATTGAGTTTTCGGCGTTTTTAGCTATTATTTGTGATCACTTTTATAGGGTTGAATTAATAAAAACTTTAAAATGGCCATAACTCCTTAAATATTGAGTTTTCGGCGTTTTTAGGTGTTATTTGTGATCACTTTAAAATGGCCATAACTCCTTAAATATTGAGTTTTCGGCGTTTTTAGCTATTATTTGTGATCACTTTTATAGGGTTGAATTAATAAAAACTTTAAAATGGCCATACCTCCTTAAATATTGAGTTTTCGGCGTTTTTAGCTATTATTTGTGATCACTTTTATAGGGTTGAATTAATAAAAACTTTAAAATGGCCATAACTCCTTAAATATTGAGTTTTCGGCGTTTTTAGCTATTATTTGTGATCACTTTTACAAGGGTGAATTAATAAAAACTTTAAAATGGCCATAACTCCTTAAATATTGAGTTTTCGGCGTTTTTAGCTATATGAATTAACAAAACTTTAAAATGGCCATAACTCCTTAAATATTGAGTTTTCGGCGTTTTTAGCTATTATTTGTGATCACTTTTATAGGGTTGAATTAATAAAAACTTTTAAATGGCCATAACTCCGTAAATATTGAGTTTTCGGCGTTTTTAGCTATTATTTGTGATCACTTTTATGGGGTTGAATTAATAAATACTTTAAAATGGCCATACCTCCTTAAATATTGAGTTTTCGGCGTTTTTAGCTATTATTTGTGATCACTTTTATAGGGTTGAATTAATAAAAACTTTAAAATGGCCATAACTCCTTAAATATTGAGTTTTCGGCGTTTTTAGCTATTATTTGTGATCACTTTTACAAGGGTGAATTAATAAAAACTTTAAAATGGCCATAACTCCTTAAATATTGAGTTTTCGGCGTTTTTAGCTATATGAATTAACAAAAACTTTAAAATGGCCATAACTCCTTAAATATTGAGTTTCCGGCGTTTTTAGCTATATGAATTAACAAAAACTTTAAAATGGCCATAACTCCTTAAATATTGAGTTTTCGGCGTTTTTAGCTATTATTTGTGATCACTTTTATAGGGTTGAATTAATAAAAACTTTTAAATGGTCATAACCCCTTAAATATTGAGTTTTCGGCGTTTTTAGCTATTATTTGTGATCACTTTTATAGGGTTGAATTAATAAAAACTTTAAAATGGCCATAACTCCTTAAATATTGAGTTTTCGGCGTTTTTAGCTATTATTTGTGATCATTTTTTAGAGTTGAATTAATAATAACTTTAAAATTGCCATAACTCCTTAAATATTGAGTTTTCGGCGTTTTTAGCTATATGAATTAACAAAAACTTTAAAATGGCCATAACTCCTTAAATATTGCGTTTTCGGCGTTTTTAGCTATTATTTGTGATCACTTTTATAGGGTTGAATTAATAAAAACTTTAAAATGGCCATACCTCCTTAAATATTGAGTTTTCGGCGTTTTTAGCTATTATTTGTGATCACTTTTATAGGGTTGAGTTAATAAAAACTTTAAAATGGCCATAACTCCTTAAATATTGAGTTTTCGGCGGTTTTAGCTATTATTTGTGATCACTTTTACAAGGGTGTACTAATAAAAACTTTAAAATGGCCATAACTCCTTAAATATTGAGTTTTCGGCGTTTTTGGCTATTATTTATGATCACTTGTACAAGGGTGAATTAATAAATGGTCATAACTCCTTAAATATTGAATTTTTGGCGTTTTTAGCTATTTTTTGTGATCACTTTTAATGGCTATAACTTTAAAATGGCCATAACTCCTTAAATATTGAGTTTTCGGCGTTTTTAGCTATTATTTGTGATCACTTTATAGTCCATGAAATATTGAATTATGAAATAGTGGCTTTTTTTGGTTTTTAGTTATGGTTTGTGGCCAGTTATTCGAGCGTTAATTATTGAATGGTTTAAAATGGTCATAACTAATGTTGGTTGCGTCAGATTTTAAAATTAAAATGCTCTATTGCCATGATACGAATTCAATAAGGAAAAAAATGACTTCATGCTAATTTTAGTGGGTTAAACTGCTAATTATTCATAGGGTTCCCGTTTGATTGCTGTCCTCACAGTTTTTATACCCCCAACCATAGTATGGAGGGTATATTAAGTTTGTCTTTCCGTTTGCAACACCTCGAAATATGCATTTTAGACCCTTCAAAGTATATATATTCTTGGTCAGCATAAAATTCTATGTCGATTTAGTGTCTGTCCGTCTATACGTCTGTGGAAATCACTCTAGCTTCCGAACGAGTTGAAGTAGATTGATAAAATTTACCTCAAATGTATGTTATGTCTGCATAACATGGTATTGAAAAAGGGCCATGTAAGTTCACCTTTTGGTATAGCCCCCATATAATAGTACCTCCCTATATTGATGATTTTAGTTACATTACTAACCGATTGTTTTTTTAAATTTCTTATTTGAATATTGTAATGGATTATGACAAAAGTTGCCTATGCAGGTCCACGTCGTCGTATATACCCTAATATAACGGCTACATTTGGTATTTTTAAAATTTTAACAGAATTTTTAACGGATTTTATTTTTATACCCTACACCACAAGTTGGTCAGGGTATTATGTCTTTGTGCATTTGTTTGTAACAGGCAAAAGGAAACGAGATAGACCTTTAGTTCCTCTTGATGATCTGCATAGAATCACTTTCTGAGTTGATTTATGCATGTCAGTCCGTCCGTCCGTCCGTCTGTCCATGTATTCTTGTGAACAAAATGCAGGTCGCATTTAATATCTGATTGAGATGAAATTTTTCAAACAACATTTTTTTGGCCCAAAGACGAACCCTATTGAAACTGGAGATAATCGGTAAACATTTAGATATAGCTCCCATATATATCTCTGTCCGATTTGCCTTTTATTGTGCACCAAACGTGTAATATCAGCCCGAATAGTATGGAATTATGCTCATACAACCAAATTAGGCCTGAAAATAAGTATGCCAAATTTGATCGAAATCGGTTCAGATATAGCTATAGCTCCCATATATATTGTTCATCTGATTTCTTATTTTTGTCCTCCGCAGCCGTAATATGCACACCGTAACTACGATATTCAGGGAAATATATGAAATATAGCTCAGAAATACCTTTGCTAAATTTTATCGAGATCGGTTCAGATTTGGATATAACTCCCATATATAACTTCGTCCGATTTACCTTTTATTGTGCACCAAACGTCTAATATTTGTCCAAATAGGATGGAATTTGGCACTTACGACCGAAATTAGTCTAGAAGCTAGTATGTTCATCCGATTTGTTACATTTGTTGCCCACAGCCTTAATACCACTCAGAAATATCTTTGCCAAATTTTATCGAGATTGGTCCCGATTTGGATACAACTCCCATACATATCTTTATCTGATTTCAAATTAATTTTGCACCAAATGGGCAATACAAGTCCGAATTTAAAAATACAAATGCTTCGACATATTTAGTCCTTTGAACTTTAAATAAAAACTTTTAATTGTTATGTGGAGCTCAACTAAATTAGCAAAGTGGTGTAGGGTATCATAAAATTGGCCCCGCCCGACTTTAGGACTTTCTTTACTGTTTTTTTTTTTTTTTTTTTGGAATATTGCCAAATTCGTTCCAAATGGTGGAGGGTATTCCAATTTCGGCCCGGCCGAACTTACAGTTTTTTTACTTGTTTTATCAAGATATCTTGGTTATGGAAGCTTCATTTAAATTTTCCATTGAAATAAGAAAACATTATCTAAACGTTTTGGTTTCTTATTTGCTTTATCGCCCATCATTAGTTGTTCATTTCCCAGAAATACTTAGAAAAACAGTGAAGAGAGCACTCATGAACATTTAATGAAATGCGGTTTGTCTCAAACAGTCATGGAGCTTTCTTCCTCTACTTCTCATTTCTTTAATACAAACCAATACCACTTCATTTTCAATTTCCACTCGGTATATTAAAACCAGTAAGGGAAGCTCAAAAGTCGGGCGGGATCGACTATATGATACCCTACACCACTATGCATATTTAGTAGAGCTCTCGTAAAAAGGTTTATACAGGGTATTTCAGAGCTCTATGAGATATTTGGTACAAAATCAAAATCTATCTAATTATATCGTGCATTTTACGAACTATAGCTATCTCTGAACCGGGTTTCTCCAAATTTTACGTATTAGCTTCTAGACTGGTGATTTGGGCTGATATTGACCATTTAGTGCACATTTAACCCAAAATCGGATGAAGATATATATGAGAGCTATATCCAAATCTGAACCGATTTCGATAAAATTTAAAACAGCTATTCCTGTGCTCCATCTAATACCTGGTACCAAATATCACGGTTGTAGAGTGAATATTACGAATGTATGGGACTAAAACTCTAAATCGGATGAAACATATATATGGTTGCTATATCTATATCTGAACCGATTTTCACTAAATTTGATATACTTGCTTCTAGGCTGAATTTGGTCCGATGTACTAAAATTCAGTCCATTTGGACTTATATCGGCCATTTGGTGCACAATTAACCCGAAATCGGATGAAGATATATATGGGACCTATATCCAAATCTGAACCGTTTTCGATAAAGTTACAAGCAGCTATTTCTGGGCTGTATCTTATATCTGGTACCAAATATCATTCTTGTGGAGTGCATATTACGAATGTGAGAGGCTTAAATACCAAATCGGATGAAAGATATATATGGGAGCTATAGCTATATCTGAACCGATTTTCTCCAAATTTGATATACTTGCTTCTAGGCCGAACTCGGTTGGGTGTGCCAAAATTCAGGTAATTTTGACTGATAGTGGACATTTGGTGCACATTTAACCCGAAATCGGATGAAGATATATGGGAGCTATAGCTGTTTCTGAACCGATTTTCTCCAAATTTGTTGTATTTGCTTTAAGGCTAATCTCGGTCACATGTGCCAAAATTCGGGCCATTTGGGCTTATATTGGCCATTTGGTGGTCAATTAACCCGAAATCGGATGAAGATATATATGGGAGCTATATCCAAATCTGAACCGATTTCGATAAAATTTAAAACAGCTATTTCTGTGCTCCATCTAATACCTGGTACCAAATATCACGGTTGTGGAGTGCATAGTAGGAATGTGAGGGACTTAAAGATCAAATCGGATGAAAGATATATATGGGAGCTTTAGCTATATCTGAACCGATTTTCTCCAAATTTGATATACTTGCTTCTAGGCCGAACTCGGTTGGGTGTGCCAAAATTCAGGTAATTTTGACTGATAGTGGACATTTGGTGCACATTTAACCCGAAATCGGATGAAGATATATATGGGAGCTATAGCTGTTTCTGAACCGATTTTCTCCAAATTTGTTGTATTTGTTTTAAGGCTAATCTCGGTCACATGTGCCAAAATTCGGGCCATTTGGGCTGATATTGGCCATTTGGTGGTCAATTAACCCGAAATCGGATGAAGATATATATGGGAGCTATATCCAAATCTGAACCGATTTCGATAAAATTTAAAACAGCTATTTTTGTGCTCCATCTAATACCTGGTACCAAATATCACGGTTGTGGAGTGCATAGTAGGAATGTGAGGGACTTAAAGATCAAATCGGATGAAAGATATATATGGGAGCTTTAGCTATATCTGAACCGATTTTCTCTAAATTTGATATACTTGCTTCTAGGCCGAACTCGGTTGGGTGTGCCAAAATTCAGGTAATTTTGACTGATAGTGGACATTTGGTGCACATTTAACCCGAAATCGGATGAAGATATATGGGAGCTATAGCTGTTTCTGAACCGATTTTCTCCAAATTTGTTGTATTTGCTTTAAGGCTAATCTCGGTCACATGTGCCAAAATTCGGGCCATTTGGGCTGATATTGGCCATTTGGTGGTCAATTAACCCGAAATCGGATGAAGATATATATGGGAGCTATATCCAAATCTGAACCGATTTCGATAAAATTTAAAACAGCTATTTCTGTGTTCCATCTAATATCTGGTACCAAATATCACGGTTGTGGAGTGCATAGTAGGAATGTGAGGGACTTAAAGATCAAATCGGATGAAAGATATATATGGGAGCTTTAGCTATATCTGAACCGATTTTCTCCAAATTTCATATACTTGCTTCTAGGCCGAACTCGGTTGGGTGTGCCAAAATTCAGGTAATTTGGACTGATAGTGGATATTTGGTGCACATTTAACCCGAAATCGGATGAAGATATATATGGGAGCTATATCTAAATTTGATTCGATTCTCACCAATTTCAATAGGGTTCGTCCTTGGGCCAAAAAAATATTGTTTGGAAAATTTCATCTCAATCGGATAATAAATGATTTTTGATTTGATTTTTGTTCACAAGAATACATGGACAGACGGACGGACGGACGGACGGACAGATGGACTGACATGCATAAATCGACTCAGAAAGTGATTCTGTGAAGGTTCTCAAAAGTAACTATGGGTCTATCTCGTTTCCTTCTCCATGTTACAAACAAATGCACAAAGACATAATACCCTTACCACTATGTGGTGTAGGGTATAAAGATGATTCTAAAAGTTTAATGTGGGTAATGGATTTCTTTCTGTTTTGTTTGACGTCGGAATGGGATTGTTTGTTTTGGAAAGTAGGAAACGTGCTGACGATACCATGTATGGCATGATGTTGTGACTGTGCGTGTGTGCATGTGATTTTTAAAACTGTTGAGTCTTTTCAGTTCACTGTTGCATTCCGCTGAGTTTTTCTTCGGTTGATATAATCTGATTTAATTTAATTGTTGCATCTTCTTTATGAGCCAAATCGGCTTATTATCTTTCTCTAAGATTGTAATTATTTAAGAATACTTGTAAGTCTTGACGCTTGTTGCTGAAAAAAATTGTACTGCAAATGTTACATTTAAAAGAGCTTAGACGAGAGATAAACAATATATCTTTGTGAATTTGGCGCTGAATAAAAAATTGGACAAGTTACATTAACTGTTTTCCAGTGTTGTAATAGGTGGGATTATTTTTGCGTTTACCATTTTTAAAGTATTCTGTTAGAGGATTCATAAAATTTTTCAACAATACAATTTTTTCAATAATGTCGGGCGGGCCGACTTTATGATACCCTACACCACTTTGCTAATTTTGTAGAGCTCCGCATAACAATTAAAAATTTTTATGGGAGAATTCAATCATACACGCTATAATGATAATTATAATTTAAAGTTCACAGGACTAAATATGTGGAAGCATTTGTATCTTTTAAATTCGGACTTGTATTGCCCATTTGATATATATGGGAGCTATATCCAAATCGGAACCGATCTCGATAAAATTTGGCAAATATATTTCTGAGCTGTATTTGATATATTTTCGTGAATATTGTTGTTACGGAGTGCATATTACAGCTGTGGGTAACAAATACAACAAATCGGATGAACAATATTTATGGGAGCTATAGCTATATCTGAAGCGATCTTCACTAAATTTGACATATTAGCTTCTAGATTTAATTCGGTCGTAAGTACTAAATTCCATCCCATTGGAAAATTCCATCCCTCAGCCAATGTTCGTTTATTTAAATATATTTTAACTTGCGTTATGAATATTTCAACTGTTGACCATTATTCTGTTCTGTTCAGTCTCGTAGTAGTGGGCCAATATTGACCATTTTACTGAAGTCTCATAAAAATATTACAACGTGCCAGATTTGGCCTATATCGTTTACTTCCTACACTTCATAAGACATAATTTTTGAAAAATGTTCAAATGTGCGTGATGTACTAGGTACAGTGGACCGATGTATTCCACTTCATCTAATACTGATAAAAATATTGGGATTTGTAAAATCTAAAGAAAATTGATCGTTCATTGTTAATTCGATAGGAATAATTGTTAGTAAAAGTTTTAACATTTTGTGGGGAAGGTGCGAGAAATATTGGAATGTGTGAAGTTTAGAAACAATTATTATGCTTATTAGGCATTTTATGATCATTTTGGTAATTAAAAAATTTAACTCCTTCGTGGGAGAGGGGCTAAAAGGTGTAGACCGATATATCCCATCTTCACACCAGATCATATATAGAGATTGCGAAGACTTTTTCACATTTTTAAACCCTACACCACATTGTGTATTTGTTTGTAACACGGAGAAGGAAGCGAGATATACCCATAGTTACTTTTGAGGATCTTCATAGAATCACTTTCTAAGTCGATTTATTTACGTCTGTCCGTCCAAGTATTCTTGTGAACAAAATGCAGGTAGCATTTATTATCCGACTGATATGAAATTTTGCAAACAATATTTGTTTGGCCCAAGGACGAACCCTATTGAAATTGATGATAATCGGATCAGTTTTAGACATAGCTCCCATATATCTTTAACCGATTTCGGGTTTGTTGTTCTCCAAATGGCTATATAAGTCCAACTAACCTCAATTTTGATAAATTCCTCTCAGCCTAGATTCGCCTAGAAGAAAGTAAATTAAATTTAGAGAAAATAGCCCCCATATACATGTGTCATCCGATTTGGGGTTTTAAGTCCCTCACATGTGTAATATGCACACCTGAAGAATGATATTTGGTACCGGACATCAGACATTGTCTATATAGGTCTACGTTATCGTATATCCCCAATACAGCGGTACCCCGCTTTGGAAACTTTTCAAGTTCCTTCAAAATGATGGAGGGTATTAAAAGTTCAGTCCTTCCGAATGTAGCTGCTTTTTATACCCTCCACCAAAAAAGGTATGGAGGGTATAATAAGTTCGTCATTCCGTTTGTAACTCATCGAAATAATCATTTTAGACCCAACAAAGTATATATATTCTTGATCAGCGTAAAATTCTAAGACGATTTAGCCCTGTCTGTCCGTCTGTTGTAATCACGCTACAGTCTAAACGAATTAAGATAGGAAGCTAAAATATGCACATAAAAATATGCACATATCTCTCTTTTGTCTGCAGGCAGGTCAAGTTCGAAGATGGGCTATATCGGTCCACGATATCGTATAGCCCCCACATTTTTCAATGGAATTGTCTGAAAATCCACACAAGTAGTTCCCTGTGGGTACTTTATACGTCGGCAGAGAATTATCTATATAGGTCCACAATATCGTATAGCCCCCATATAACGGTACCCCCACGGTATTCGGTATTTTGATGATTTTAGCCACATTTTTCAATGGAATTGTCTGAAATTCCACAAAAGGAGTCCCTTGTGGACATTTTTCCCCTTCAAAAAGAATTGTCTATATAGGTCCACGATATCGTATATCCCCCATATAACTGTACCCCCCGATATTCGGTATTTTGATGATGTTAGCCACATTTTTCAATTGAATTGTCTTAAAATCCACACAAGTAGTTCCTTGTGAGTACTTTACCCCCTGAGAGAGAATTGTCTATACAGGTCCACGATATCGTATATCCCCCATATAACGGTACCCCCGATATTCGGTATTTAGATGATTTTACCCACATTTTTCATCGGAATTGTCTGAAAATCCACACAAGGAGTTCCTTGTGGGTACTTTATACCTCGGCAGAGAATTATCTATAAAGGTCCACGATATCGTATAGCCCTCATATAACGGTACCCCCGATATTCGGTATTTTGATGTTTTTAGCCATATTTTTCAACGGAATGGTCACAAGGTGTTCTTTGTACACAAGAGGTTCTTTGTGAGCACTTTACCCCCCGACAGAGAATTCTCTATATAGCTTAACGATAACGTATGGCTGCCATATAACGATACCTCACGATATTCGGTATTTTGAAAATCCACACAAGGAGTTCCTTGTGAGTACTTTACATGCAGACATAGATTTGTCTTTATAGGTCCACAATATCGTATATCCCCACATATCGGCACCTTCTTATATTATATATTTTAAAGATTTTTTTTGAAAATTTTCTAATTCGTTCCAAATGGTGGAGGGTATTCAAAGTTCGGCCCGGCCGAACTTACTGCTTTTTTACTTGTTACTTGTTATTTTTGGAGATTTTACAGAATGTCGTTCGATAAACTTTTACATTCTTAGTCAATTTATGTGTGCACCAAAATAATTTATTTTATTTCGCCCAAAAATACCTTGAATATTTACTTCTTTAAATTCATACGTAATTGCTTGCAAAATTTGTGTTGATGTATTTCTTAAATTTTCATTTACCACAAGAGTCTTCTATTCTCAGTTCCAAAGACAATTAAAATTTTTACAAATTTGCAACAAATTGAATGGCAAATTAAAAACGTTCCAATTTCTCGTTTTTCTTACTTGGAGGCGTCATCATTGATATGTTTGTATGTTTGGATATCCTATCCTAATTAATCGAAAATGGAATGGAAGAAGCAGAGATAACCAATAAGAAACACATACACAATCTTGGCACATATGTATGTATGTGGTTACATACAAATATTCTCTTTGGTAAAACAATATTTACCTGCAGTGCGAATCTGATGCTGATTATTTCAAGTTAATATTACATTTCAAAAGATTTTCACTTAACGTTCCTTGAGGTCTGGTGCAAAGTGCATAAAACAGATCTGCACACGGTTGTTGGGAACATCGACAAGCTATTTGCTTTCATTGCCATCGTTTCTTGTATGAACAGTTAATTAATTTACCCCCTACTTAAATGAGATTGTTCTAATAGTCTTTAGATGTAGCGTTAACAGCTAAATCGACCTAACTCACCAAAAAAATGATTTTCTTTTCATAGAATGCATTCAATTAGCAAGAGAATCTCTTCTAATCATTTCAAATTTATGACCTTGAAAAATTCTTAAATGGAGGAGTTGCATACATTTTTTACATTCCCAAGTTAGTTTATACCACGGCTCAACGCTTCATACATGATCTCGGTATAAACGTAAGTATCCCCAAACTCAAATACCACTTCAATTGGCGCAGCTACTTAATTTCTTGTTTAACCTGCAGTCCTGCAGCCACTAAGTGCACACTTGGAATATTGACACTGATGTTGTGGTCCGCCATTAACTGAAGATGTGGCGTTTTAGTAGCTTGCTTGCTTTAAATGTTAGAAATATAATTAGTTAAGGAATCTTCAAAAAAAAAAAAAAAAACAAGTTAAAAGCAGTAAGTTCGGCCGGGCCGAACTTTGAATACCCTCCACCATTTGGAACGAATTTGGAAATAAAATCCTGAAAAAATTTTGGTAACATTTTAAAAATGCCGAATATTGCTGTTATATTGGTGCCTATATGACGTGGACCCACACAGGCATTATTTGTCATGAGTCATTACCAAATTCAAATTCGGAGCTTGAAATAAATGCGAATAATGTAGCTAAAATAATCAAAGTATAGAATGTAGGGAGGTACCGTTATATCGGAGCTGTGCGAAGACCTGAACCTGCGTAGACAATTTTTTGTCATATTCTGTAGAATCCATTACGAACTTCAAATACGACATTCAAACAACTTCGGTGAGTATTGAACCTAAACTCGTCAAAATACCGAATATAGGGAGGTACTGGTATATGGGGCCTATACGAAGACCTGGACCTGCATAGACAATTTTCTGTCACAGACTGGAGTTTCCATTACGAACTTTAAATGCGTAATTTGAAAAAATTTTGGTGAATAAAGACGCTAAAATCACCAAAATACCAAATATAGGAAGGTACCGTTATATGGGGGTTATACGAAGACGTGGACCTGAACAGACAATTTTCTGTCTTAGGCTGTAGTATCCGTTTCGAACTAAATTTGAAACTATTCAAATACTAAATTTGAAACTATTCCGGTGAATAATGTCGCTAAAATCATCGAAATACCGAATATCGGGAGGTACCGTTATATGGGGGCTATACGCAGACGTGGACCTGCACAGACAATTTTCTGTCTTAGGCTGTAGTATCCGCTTCGAACTTCAAATATCAAATTTGAAACAATTCCGGTGAATAATGTCCCTAAAATTATCAAAATACCGAATATCGGGAGGTACCGTTATATGGGGGCTATATGAATACGTGGACCTACATGGCCCATTTACGAACTTAACCTGCCTCCTGTAAAAATAAATAAATAAACCGTTCGAAAGATAGCGTGATTACAACAGACAGACAGACAGACGGACATCGCTAAATCGACATAGAATTTTACGCTTATCAAGAATATATATACTTTGTTGTGTCTGACATGAGGATATTCTAGGAGTTATAAACGGAATGACAAAGTTAATATACCCTCCATAGTATGGTGGAGGGTATAAAAAGAAATCAAATATTTATAAGCATTTATCAAATTTAAACCAGTAAAGGAAGGACAAAAGTCGTGCGAGGTGGAGTATATGATAACTTAGTCAATTATGCATATTTCATAGAGCTCCTTGTAACAAATACACGTTAATATTGGGAATTAAATCATACCAAATAATGGGTAATTTTTTAAGAGTCACAAAAAAGTTCTTTATTTGAATTTATAATTCATTCAATATTATTTAATTTTTGTACATTATTAATTTATGAAAATTACGATCGGGACTGCGTCACAAACGTTCCATTCGCATAGTCCAATTTTGGCATCTTGCCAAAGAATAAATAGTTCAATGTTCTCTTTCAATGCTTCAATTGAACCTGGCTTATTCGTATAGACATGAGCTTTAACATAGTCCCACAAGAAAATAGTCTTAAGGCAGAATCTAGGTGCCCAACTGACCTGTTCCGAACGTGAAAAAAAGTTTATCGAACTCGCCCCTCACTCGCAAGTAAAGATCCTGCATTTTGTCAAAAAAAGTATCAGTAGGTTTTTCCTACAGATGTATATCCTCAGCGAATGTATGTTTGTATACATATATATTGATTTGCGTTATGATTATCCAATCCTTCACGGGAGATATTTTAAAGGATTATTTCGTATCAGACCTAAGTCTGATGCTTTATATGAGATATGTGATATTTTCTGGAAAATATTCATATGTGTGCGATGTGATGTTAAATTTATGATTAACAGGTACATTGAGGTACATACAGTTTGATGAAAATCGCTGACTTCTTTCGCATGTTTAAAGGTTATTATTATTACAATTTTTGACCCATTGCACTAGGGGGCCGATGGCAAGTTTTTGATGCATATTTCATATTTCGAAGTTAGTCGTTTGAAAAAAAAAATAGTGGAATTATGTTCAGAGCACTTCCGAAACATCGAAAACACAAATTTAAAATCTGACAAAAACTTACGGCCTTATGTCGAGTTGTCAATGATGCCATATTTCCTTTTCGCCATTACTTGAAATTTAAATTTAATCTTGCCTCATATTATTATTGGTGCCAAACAAAAACTGTTTGCATTATATTAGCAACAAAATGTGGAAAACGCGTGGAAAATAATTATTAGAAATAACAAGTAAAAAAGCCGCAAGTTCGGCCGGGTCGAACATTACATACTCCACCATTTGGAACGAATTTGGCAATTCTCCAAAACAATAAAAACCATTAAAAATTCTGTTAAAATCTTAAGAATACCGAATGTAGCTGTCATATTAGGGTCTATAAACTGGACCTGCATAGGTAACATTTGTCATACGCTATTACAATATTCAAATGCGAAACTTAAACAAGTAAAAAAGCAGTAAGTTCGGCCGGGCCAAACTTTGAATATCCTCCACCATTTGGAACGAATTAATTTCAAAAAAATAAAATCCATTAAAAATTATTTTAAAATCTTTAAAATCTATATATATAAATGAAAGTTGTGTTAGTTACTACGCTTATAACTTGAGAACCGCTGAACTGATTTTAATGATTCATACAAATTCGGAATTGTCCCCTATCCGAAAAGGATAATATCCAAAAAAATCGCGTAAAAATGTGATATATTAACATTTTCATTTTGACATTTGAAATGTACAATAGTAATGTTTTATTTTGCATGGTTTTTTCCATTTTGACTTACTTTTTTCTAATGTACATTTGTAGTGTTTTTTATATTTTATTTTTGAATTTGAATATTAATACCAATTTATTTAATTGACTTGATTTCTTGAGAACTGAAATTGATGGCGGGTTACATGCAAGTGTAGTGCCGAATTATGTGGTGGCGAAACGGAATAGATGATACCGAAATAATTTAATGCGGTCACACCAAAGTTAAAAGATAATTACTTTTACAAAATCGTTAAAAAATCACGAAAAAAGAGATCTCATTGTAACAATTCTCAAAACCGGAAAATATCGAAGAAAAAATTCAAATGGAATTGAATTTTAAAATAAAAGTAAATTCTATTGACAAACTTTGTAAGGATCTTTAAACAGTTACTGTAAAAAATCAGCGAACAAGTTGAAGATTTTTTTAATTTGTTATTCTTTTGTCAATTTTTTTCAATTTGTTATATCATATTGAATTCAGTGGATTTTTTGTGAACAAAATAAAGAATTATTTTTCACTATATACAATTTTTCACCAAAAAAATGAAATAAGTGCGAAATACGATGATAACTGATATATACCTTTCAACTCCAGGGTCTACATCGTGCTTCAGCTGGAAGATGCGCAGATATTTAAACAAACAAAAATGACCGAAAAAACTAATGGGGCTTATTTCAAAGCGTGGCCCTACTTCTTTCATGTGACAATAATCGTATTGAGAGCTCAAAATGCAAAATTTTTTGGGAGTACAATCAGTAAAATACCAAATATAAAGGGTGCAAAATAGTAGACCGAATGGACTTTTAGTAAGAAAAGGATTTCTATCCTTCCAAATTCTTCCTGAACATTTAAGATACCTTAAATCGTTTTTGCAGGTCAGGTCATCAATGTATGATTTAAGCCATTTTTGGAGTCTTCGCCACTTTCTTCTATTTTTGGCCCTTATTTGGCATCTTTGTTTCTAAGGGGGTAGAGAACCTCTTCGCATAAAATTTTCGGAGTAGGGCCCATATTGGTCTTGACCACTAAAAAATTGTATTAATGCTACCCTGGGGTAAGGAACCATCGTACAGATAATTGCCACATAGAAATTTATTCATGTGAAGTCCCCACATTGGAGTATCCCCAAGTCCACTTTCACATCTAATGTGTGGTCAGAAAATAAAAATTTGTATTCTATTGAATTTGTAACCCCCAAGAGAATATTGGTTGGGAACGTAGATTTGGGATATACATCTATATGAAATAAATTGTGAAAACATGAACAAATTACAAATATAAGAAATTAGCACGGGACCGAATATTTGTTGAATCGTCATTGAAATATACTATGATGAAAAATATGGACTTTATGGAGTCTCCAATTTACAATTTAAATGACAAATAAAATTAGTTCCCATATTACGATAATGGGTGTAAAATAGTAATTATATTTGACTATTCTGAAATCAGTCTGACCTCAATTATGAGGTCATGCTATGTTGTTCTGCTATATTTTTGATTTGGCCTCTATATATCTATAAGGGGTGAAGAAAGTTTTCAATGTAGGTCGATGCTTCGCATTTTACCATATTTCAAAGGATTTGGCAAAAATTGTGTATTTGGGGGTGAAAATCTTACACAAAAATTTCAACATATCTACAAATTTTAGAATTTTCTCCATGTAATAGTACCAACTCAAGTCCACCTTTTGGCGGACAAACAGACCGACATGGTTAGGGGGATTTATGAGGACTCCAATGCACAATCTGAGGTGCTAATGGGTTTAAAAAAGTAATTAACTTTGCCTATTCTTAAATCAATTAGCCCTCAATTATGAGTTGTACAAAGTGCAGTAAATTCCAAATTACTGCTCATTTGACTAAAAATTAAAAACTAATCGACCAGTACGTGAACATTTATAACATTCATATCTTTGAATAATTATGCTTTGACAAATATGCATAATAGACAAAAACTACGGGCCGGCAACGCGGACCGGGCCAGCTAGTATCTAATATAGGAAGGTGCCGATATATGGGGGGATATACGATATTGTGGACCTATAAAGACAAATCTATGTCTGCGTGTAAAGTACTCACAAGGAACTCCTTGTGTGGATTTTCAGATAATTTCATTGGAAAAAGTGACTAAAATCATCAAAATACCGAATATCGCGGGGCACCGTTATATGGGAGCTATACGTTATCGTTAACCTATATAGAGAATTCTCTGTCGGGGTGCTCACAAAGAACCCCTTGTGATCATTCCGTTGAAAAATATGGCTAAAAACATCAAAATACCGAATATCGGCGGTACCGTTATATGAGGGCTATACTATATCGTGGATCTATATATAATTTTCTGCCGAGGTATGTAGTACCCACAAGGAACTACTTGTGTGGATTTTCAGACAATTCCGTTGAATAAGGTGGGTAAAATCATAAAAATACCGAATATAAGGGGGTACCGTTATAGGGGGATGTACGATATCGTGGACCTGTATAGACAATTCTTTTTGAGGGGGTAAAATGCCCATAAGGGACACCTTTTGTGGAATTTCAGACAATTCCATTTAAAAATGTGGCTAAAATCATCAAAATACCGAATACCGTGGGGGTACCGTTATATGGGGGCTATACGATATTGTGGACCTATATAGATAATTCTCTGCCGAGGTATAAAGTACCCGCAAGGAACTCCTTGTATTGATTTTCAGACAATTCCGATGAAAAATGTGGGTGAAATCATCAAAATACGGAATATCGGGGGCTACCGTTATATGGGGGATATACGATATCGTGGACCTGTACAGACAATTCTCTCTGAGGGGGCAAAGTACTCACAAGGAACTCCTTTTGTGGAATTTCAGACAATTCCATTGAAAAATGTGGATAAAATCATCAAAGTACCAAATATCTGGGGTACCGTTATATGGGCGCTATACGATATTGTGGACCTATATAGATAATTCTCTGCCGAGGTATAAAGTACCCACAAAGAACTCCTTGCGTGGATTTTAAGACAATTCCATTGAAAAATGTGGCTAACATCGTCAAAATACCGAATATCTGGGGTACCGTTATATGGGGGCTATACGATATCGTTGACCGATATAATCTGCCTGCAGACAAAAGAGAGATGTGTGCAAAATTTTAGATTTCTATCTTAATTCGTTTAGACTGTAGCGTGATTACAACAGACGGACAGACGAACGGACAGGGCTAAATCGTCTTAAAATTTTACGCTGATCAAGAATATATATACTTTGTTGGGTCTAAAATGATTATTTCGATGAGTTACAAACGGAATGACGAACTTAATGTACCCTCCATACTATGTATGGTAGAGGGTATAAAAAACCGAAAAGCATTCTTTAAAAGATATAAAGGTATTTTTGGCTTGAGACAAAATCTTCAACTTATTAGCTTCATCTGATTCGTCCTTATCAACTACATATATTTTAACGAGTATGAAAAAGACAAAAGTCAGGCTGGGCCGACAATATGATACCATACGTCACTATGCACACTTAGTAGATCTTTTATAAATTACATGTGTTTTAATCCATGTAACTCGCGTGATGAGTGCGATGGTGCTGAACCCTCTTGAAATATCAAAGGTCTGCGGCCAAAATCTTTGCG
This sequence comes from Musca domestica, assembly GCF_030504385.1. Taxonomy (NCBI): domain Eukaryota; kingdom Metazoa; phylum Arthropoda; class Insecta; order Diptera; family Muscidae; genus Musca; species Musca domestica. Next base: position 18,294,204 of record NW_026712192.1, on the reverse strand, counting down.
TTTCGAAGGCTTTAATACACCCTCCGGAATATTTTCGCGATAATTTCGGCATTTATTCTGATGTCACGGTCGATTAATACGAGCGGAGAGCGACCATCGGCTGTTATGGCGGCCTACACAATCACCATTGCCGGCACTTGAGTTCTGGTGGCCAACCGAAGGTGCACATTTTCAGCTGACCTTTGGCAAGTAAATACGACAATTTTGTTTTTTTTTACAAACTGCTTTACAACGAATATTTTCTCATCGGAGAAAACCAAATTAGGCGGTTCAGCACTTTCGGCCGAGCCAACTTTTTTTTGGAAAATTCTCACCAAAATGCTTTTGTACGCTTGTATACAATATAATGAGCTGTCATTGGAATAATTTTAACAGCCGTCGGACGAGTGGCTTTGAAATGACAGCAGTCTGAAGTTGGTTGCAATCTGAACCGATTTCGACCAAATTTGTCAATCTGAAATTGGATGAGCTATATCAATATTCTTGCTACATCTATATTCTTGCCAATTCGAAAGAAATTCGGCCGATGATGTTCTCATCATAAGCAGTACCTAAAAAACGAACTTTGGAAGGTCTACCTCGTTTCTGTGATGTTTTGCCTCAAAACATGCCATTGGCCATGCATTTGTGCATTGTGGTGAAGGTACCGAAAGAAGTGGACCGATATATCCCATCTTCACAGTTGATCTTGTGTTAGTAGAAATAATGGGATATGTGAAATATGATGAGAACCGGGTTCTTATTTCGGATTTTATAATCGTTTGGGTTGTTCAAAACTTTGACCCTGTGCGGGAACGGTACTAGAAGGAATGATCCGATCTCTACCATCCTTATAACAGATCTTGTGTTGATAAATCTGAAATGTGCCAATCTGAATGGAATCGGATGTTAATTACGTGTTTCATGAGCTTCATGGATATTCAAAATTTTGACCCTTTGTGGGGGAGTTACCTGATGGAGTGGACCGATATATTTCATCTTCACACCAGACCATGGATTAATAAAAATATTGTGATGGGTGTAATTTGAAGACAATGGGGGCCCTTCCTCACATTTTATAAAAGTTATAGTTATTCAAAATTTTGACCCTTTGTGGGGAGTTACCTGATGGAGTGGACCGATATTGTCCATTTTTGCACCTGACTTAACACTTGCAGAAATATTTGGATTTGCAAAGTTTGCTCACAATCTTTTATCTTTGTATGAGGTAAATTATTTGAAAATTTTGATCTTTTTCAGGGGAGGTACCAGAAGGAGTGGACCGATGTTACCCGCCTCCAAACTCGATCTTAGTGTGACAATAATATTACGATGCTTCAAATTTGGGGCCATATCGGATACTCCCTTCAGGAGTTATCGTGTGCACCAGCCAGACCGGGGGACGGACGGATATCGCTAGATCGACTGCAAATGTCCTGAAACGGATTTGGTCCAAAGTGACCTTTGGGTTGCGATGAAGCACAGTTTGGCTGTATCAAGTGATATATACCCTCTGTAGCGATATGGCTATTCCACCGAAAAAAACTCGTTTTGCTATAAGTATATTTGACTGATGCACTGTATATGTATAATAAACGGATTCCAAAAGAATCTAAATCTGAAAATTTCCAAAAATATGGAAGAGGGGGAAATTTGAACGATTTAAAGTTTAACAAGTAAAAAAGCAGTAAGTTCGGGCCGAACTTTGCACACCCTCCACCATTTGGAACGAATTAAAAAATTTTCAAAAAAATAAAATCCAATAAAAATTCTTTTAAAATCTTTAAAATATCTAATATAGGAAGGTGCCGATATATGGGGGGATATACGATATTGTGGACCTATAAAGACAAATCTATGTCTGCGTGTAAAGTACTCACAAGGAACTCCATGTATGGATCAGATAATTCCATTGGAAATAGTGGCTAAAATCATCAAAATACCGAATATAGGGGAGTACCGTTATGTGGGGAATATACGATATTGTGGACCTATATTGACAATTCCGTTTCAGGGGTAAAGTGCTCACAAAGAACTCCGTGTTTGGATTTTCAGACAATACGATTGGAATATGTGGGTCAAATCATAAAATACCGAATATCGGGAGGTACCGTTATATGGGGGATATACGATATCGTAGACCTGTATAGACAATTCTCTCTCAGGGGGTGAAGTACTCACAAGGAACTACTTGTGTTGAATTTAAGCCAATTCCATTGAAAAGCGTGGCTAACATCATCAAAATACCGAATATCGGGGGTTACAGTTATATGGGGGATATACGATATCGTGGACCTATATAGACAATTCTTTTTGAGGAGGTAAAATGCCCACAAGGGTCTCCTTTTGTGGATTTTCAGACAATTCCATTGAAAAATGTGGCTACAATCATCAAAATACCGAATATCGGGGGTACCGTTACATTGGGGCTATACGATATTGTGGACCTATATAGATAATTCTCCGTCGAGGTATAAAGTACACACAAGGAACTCTTTGTGTGGATTTTCAGACTTTACCCACATTTTTCAAATTCCGTTGAAAAATGTGGGTAAAATCATCAAAATACCGAATATCGGGGGGTACCGTTATATGGGGGATGTACGATATCGTTGACCTGTATAGACAATTCTCCCTCAGGGGGTAAATTACTCGCAAGGAACCACTTGTGTGGATTTAAAGACAATTCCATTGAAAAATGTGGCTAACATCAACAAAATACCGAATATCGGGGGTACCGTTATATGGTTGCTATACGATATCGTGGACCGATATAGCCCATCTTCGAACTTGACCTGCCTGCAGACAAAAGAGAGATCTGTGCAAAATTTTAGCTTCCTATCTTAATTCGTTTAGACTGTAGCATGATTACAACAGACGGACAGACGGACGGACAGGGCTAAATCGTCTTAGAATATTACGCTGATCAAGAATATATATACTTTGTTGGGTCTAAAATGATTATTTCGATGAGTTACAAACGGAATGACGAACTTAATATATCCTCCATACCTTTTTTGGTGGAGGGTATAAAAACGCCGACAAACATGTCTTCTTTTCAGCACTACGTTCATAATCTACTGAGTAATTATTGTTTGTGTTGCACAGTGTTATCAGAGTTTCAGATTTAGAGTTCTTGCTTTTCATGATCACTAATATACCAATGATAAGATGTATAGAACCTTTTAGAAATTTTCGTGCCTCTCTATTTTAAATTTCCCATATTATGTACAATTAAGTATTTTTTTGTAACATTTTGAAAAGATTTTTTACATCATTTTGTTTGTCATTATTACAATGCCATGTTCCCCACTATTTGAGTTATTTGCGTACCATTTAGATTCGAATTTCCAAAAATCCCATCTTGTCGATTCCCTTCGGCCAAAAGCGATCCACATGAAAAAATTGTATTTCAATGTCAGCCGTTTCGTCTGGACATTGATGAACTAATTGCCATTTACGTTGTAACATACATAAAAAAGGATGTATAAGTTTGGTCTGGTTAAAATCTCAGCTTTACTTTCCCAAGTACAGCATACCTCAATTGCATGCAAAAAAGTCTTCAATGTACATTTAGTTTGTAAAACTATGTTTGTATGTATGTGGGCGTAGAAAAGTATTTAAATTTTGTTTGCCATTGTTGTGGTTGTTGTTTTCCATTACATCATCAAGTGGAAAAAGTACAGAAACAAGTTAAAAACTGTTGACCAAAGTGGTTAAAGTTTTTATCGACATCTCATGGGAGGGATGCATTAAACTTTAGAAAATTATGTTTTATTTTTAAACTTTTATATAATTTCTGATGGCCGGAAATTGACTGTTATACATTTATAGTGTGTCAAAATGTATTTAATTATTATTAATTTTTAAGTGTAGTAAACTGCAACTTAAACACTTGGGCATTTTGTGCCATTATCACACACATCACATTATGTGATAGGTTCAAGGCAAATGTATATATATTATAACTCTTTAGTAAATACGTTTGCTGAGACATGATGCTTTTGAATATTGAGTTAGAATTGACAATGCTGGGTGAATTGTCTCTTCAGCAATGTAGGTAAATATTGATCTTTGATAAGATTATGATACCCTTTTCAGATAACGAACAAGCCATGGGGACTACAATAATTAATAAATTTTCTCCTACTCTAGGAGTATCTTTTAAGGATGGCTATGAGCACAATGGACTGGCGAGTTCCAGTAACTTCACTACATCATCGTCACCAAAACTTTGCGATTATAGAACACAAAATTCTACTTTAGTACCGAAAATTTCAAAGTCATACGTTGTCAGTTTTTATACCCTCCACCATACATAGTGTATAAGTTCGATATGTTCCACCACAACTTTCCAATACTCGTCAATCACGGATGCTGATTGGCACACTGGCATCTCCTCTACAATTCCCTTGGCGGATACCGTAGTGAGCGGATCGCCGCTGGGTATTGGTTGTTGGCGGTAGGCTCACCTTGCTGTCATTAGAAGTATTTGTAATAAAAAGAGACAAGGGATCCTCTGCGATCACATAGAACCTCTGCGTTCACTTGTCTGTGTTTGTATATGTAGTTGTAGATAGACATGGGACCCTCAGCGGTCACTCAGAACCATTGCGTTCACTTGTCTCCTAGAAACGAAAGCGAACACACACGGCCTCTGTCGCCACCCCAATTACTTAAGGTAATTTGTCTTTGAAAAGAAAGATACAATAAATCATGGATTTATATTAAAAATACTAATTCTCTCATCTGTGTTTTATTTCTTATATTTTGTCGTTCTTTTTACACCACACACGCGTATCACCCGCACCTCACCAAACCTCTCACCTACACATCACCTCTCACATAATAACTCTGGGGAGTTTTGTTGCTCTTGCCGCTATACGAAGCCTTTCCCCCACTCCCCTGAGTTAAACATTTGGTCCTTCGAGCCGGCCAATGTTTAACTCAGGGGAGTGGGGGAAAGGCTTCGACAGCGGCAATGACAACAAAACTCCCCAGAGTTATTATTGGTCGCATCGAGCCGGATAGAAGCCATCCCTTTGTCGTTGCTCCCTGCATTGCATGAAGAAATCATTGGATTCTCTTTCATCATTATCATTAACACTAAGAAACAGGTACGTAAATTCAGATTACCATTTAAAGTGAGCTACCCGCGGTTTCTTAGTGAATATTTAAATTGTTTCGGTTTGGTCGAATCTCAATTGCTCTACGCGCGTGCTACATATGAAATACAGTCCACTCTCGTCTTTGCATAAAATATTATTCATTGTACTGATCAACCTACGTTGCGTTGATCATACATTTGCCTTTCGTTTGAAAACAAGTCAGTTGTCGACTCGTATTAACACTTCTTGTGTTAATCAAGTGCATTTCCCTACACCAAGTAGCTTTGTCGTTGTGAAAATAATTTGCTTTCTTTATACTGATCATCCGTTGTCGCGTTGATCATACAAAAATATTTGATGCTCTTGCTCTGCTTCGTTCATTATTTCCATTTCTAACTCTCATTTCAAATGTTGAACCCTTTGTGAGAATAGAAAGTATCCCCCTCGCTGTTGCTCTACTCCCTCGCCTTAGTTGAAAAAAAATTTGCATCACCACAGCATACATGCACATTCTTTTATATTTGGTCATTTGGTTTATTTGTTGTTCAATTTCTCACCAACCAAACGTTCGCTGTTGTTATCCCCCTTCACGTTTCAAAGGTTGAGCCCTTTAACGAGAATTGTTTGTTTCTAATTAGCAATAACAACTCACTTGTAATAACAGTGCATCCATCTGTCGATTGGTTATTTTGTCGTCGTCACCAACGCGCATTTATTGTTGTTGCAATTCTTCTTCGTTTGTTTCTAACCATCGATCAATTCTCACTTGAGAATTTGCATTGCCAAAAATTGCAACAAAAATACTTCATCATTCCACGCGCCCTTTTTAGCGTCGGTTTGATATTCAGTAAAAATAACAACAAAGTGTTTCGATCTCCAACACTCACTGTTGGATCGTTTGTGGCGTCGCTTGTTGTGTGGGTGCGTAGCTGCTTACGCATAGTCATTTCTCTGCCGACGTCGCTTGTGTTTTATTCCTCTTTGTGCGATATCCGTTGTTGGTTCGGCACAGTGGGGTAAAACAGTACAAATTGTGATTTTTTGCAATTTATTTTAGAAATTATTTTTTGTTAATTTTGTGATATATTTTTGACTAGTAGTAGGGTTTTTGGAATTTTTGGACAAATTCACCCTACCTTCGGCATTCTTTGCAGGCATATTTGGCTACATATATTGGTGAAAATTAATCGATTTTTCTGGCCAGATTTGAAAAATTTGTAAATATTATTTGACATTTGGCTGAATAATTGCAACCTACTAGGATTTTTGGAATTTTTGGACAAATTCACCCTACATTAGGCAGTATTTGCAGATATTTTCAAAACGAACATTAGTTGAAAATATTCGTTTTTGTGGCTATTTTTGTACATTTTGGTCAATTATTTAATTGTTGTTTGTAAAATTGGTGGCTCTTCGTGGGGTTTTGGTATTTTTGGAATAATACACCCTACTTTTGGCATACACTAAAAATTCTTGTTAAAAAATCTTTGTTTGTTAGCATATTGGAGAAATTTTAGTCTTTTAAATTTCGTATTTGTCACATAGGAAAAGTTTTTCTTAAACTTTCTCCTATTTAACTCTGTTGTAACATCTACAACTATTTGAAGTATTTGGAGGTTTTTATTTGTGGAAATTTCTTTTTTTCCTTTGGACGGTAGAAACCTTTGTTCAAATTTTCTTTTCTTTGCATATCAAGTTTTTGCTATAAATTTAGTAATAAAATGTCGATCACTCCGCTCACACGTTTTTCTAGAGCCGCTGACATTGTCCTGAAGAGTGTAGAATATTTCGAACAAATTGATGCCACAAAGTTCACGGTTTACAGCCTCGAAATTCGACTTTCGGAAATTCGAGAATTGTGGGAAAAGGTGCTGAACACATACACTGAGTGTAAGAACTACCTCACGGCATCCGAGACTGCACAGGCTGACCATTTTGATGTCGTTGAGGATAAATACAACAATGTATTTATTGCATACCATTGGTGTTTGACCACCATAAAGAAGCACCTTGACCGCCTAAAATCTCCAATTAGTAATAATTGTTCGTCTGCGGTGGCTCCTCCGTCCTCACCTCCAGAAGAATCTATTATTTCACTTAATAATACAGTTGTGACACCACCTTCAGGCTTGCTTTCGAGCGAACCTCTCTTATCGGTTCCTGTGCAGTCTGCTTCTCCAAACGTCAATACTTGCTCCAAATCTTCTGCCACCAATACTTGCTCCAGTTGTCCTTTCGAGTACAATAATTTCGCCTTACCTCCACTTGACATAGAAGTCTTTGCTGGAGATTTTGTGTCTTGGCCCACCTTTCGTGACCTGTTCACCACACTATTTGTAAATAATATTCGGCTCTCAAATATAGAACGTCTTTGTCATCTTAGGCAAAAGACTATCGGTGAGGCTCGAGAAATCGTGGACAGATTTCCACTCACAAATTGTAGTTTCCCCTTAGCGTGGAAAGCTTTGTCGGATGCGTATAATAATAAGCGCATCGTGGTGAATAGTCACATAAAAAGTTTGTTTGATATTCCAGTTTTAAAGTTTGAAACTTGTTCGGGATTGAAAACTATCCAACGTGGAGTAAATAGCTGTCTTGCTGCAATGGCCGTCTATGACGTCGCCACGGATCAGTGGGATCCAATTATTGTACATATTTGTTTGCAGCGTTTACCTTTAACTACTTTGGCGTTGTGGGAGCAAAGCATCAAAAATAAGTCGTTGTTGCCTTCCTGGCCAGACTTAGATGCTTTCCTCACAAACAGAATACAAACTTTGCAGTGTATTCAGAGCATCCATAAAAATCAGTCCACCCAAAAGTACTTGCCCAAAATAGCCCCCTCTCCTATTCCATCTACTAAATCATTGTGGCCAAAGAATGTTCATCCTCCCAGGCCTGCAAAGAAATCGTTATCTTCAAACAGTATTTCACCTCATTACTCCTCCACTAGATCGTTGGCATCTAAGCATGTTCGTACATCTAGTTCCATTAGTAAGCCATTGGTACACGAGCCAAAATGCGTTGCTCCATCTCTTCGGCCAAACACTCATTGCCCAATTTGTCCTAACCAAAGTCATATTCTCCGACTTTGTCCACAGTTTATTAAACTTTCGTTTGAGGACAAATTCTTGATTGTTAAAAAGAATGAACATTGTATCAATTGTCTCTCACTTGGCCACGTAGTTAAAAATTGTCACAGTACAAATAATTGCTAATCTTGTAAGCAAAGGCATCACAGCCTTCGCCACCGGCCACAAATTAGTAGTTTTGTTGGATCACTTTGTTCAGAACAATCTCAGGTATCTGCAAATCTTGAATCTTGCCAGTCTTCACAAACACACAGTGTGCAATCTAAGAAATCCTCTCCGGCTTGTACTTCAGTCAACAGTCGAGATTCGATGTATAAACAGACTTTACCTCCGGCTTTTACCAAAGTCAAAAGTCGAGGTTTAAAGTCCCCTCCGGCTTTTACAAAGGTCAAAAGTCGAGGTTCAAAGACCCCTCCGGCTTTTACGAAGGTCAAAAGACGAGATCCAAAGCCCTCTGAAACGCACCCACTCTCTGCAAAACATAATTCAAACAGTCAGTCTCCCAACACCATTGAGGAAAATGTGCTCTTGGGAACTGCACTGGTAAACATTGTTCATAATGGTAAATCTTATATTACCCGTGCAATTGTAGACCCTTCTTCTAAAGCATCAATCGTTAGTAAAAAACTTTAAAATGAACTTGGCATTTTAACTCACTCTGAGACTACTTGTTCTAAACCTGTTGCACCAAGAGAAGTTTGTTCTCTTCAGTTGTCTTCCCCTAAAAATTCATCTAGAATTGTCCAAACTAAAGCGTTAGTCTTACCTAAAATCAAGGGGAAGTTGTTCTCGTCACCATCCTTTTGTAATTTAAAGACTCGACTCCTAATCTTGATTTAGCGGATTCTTTCGATAATAGCCCAATAGATTTGCTGCTTGGCGCTGACCTATATCCTAAGATACTCGAAGCTGAACCACCCCAAATTGTTTTGGATTCGTTGTTGGCCCAAAAATCTATTTTCGGGTACATTCTCACCGGTTCAGTACCTCCCTCGACTGTAACGTAATATTGCACCGAAAATTGAAATCGACCAATTAGAAAAGAATCGTATCATTTATAGTCGAAATTTGCTAAAAAAAAATTAATTGCGCTAAAGATTGAAATTGTAGACCGAATCTATCGGTAATTCGTCATATCGATTTGATAATTTTAAAATCTGCAACTATAGCTCACTTAGGAATCTGAATTTACGTTCTTTCCTAACTCATAATAAATTGATATTAATTGTTAGACTCGTAGTTCTAGCAAGTGGGCCGGAATGTATAAGTTCGATATGTTCCACCACAACTTTCCAATACTCGTCAATCACGGATGCTGATTGGCACACTGGCATCTCCTCTACAATTCCCTTGGCGGATACCGTAGTGAGCGGATCGCCGCTGGGTATTGGTTGTTGGCGGTAGGCTCACCTTGCTGTCATTAGAAGTATTTGTAATAAAAAGAGACAAGGGATCCTCTGCGATCACATAGAACCTCTGCGTTCACTTGTCTGTGTTTGTATATGTAGTTGTAGATAGACATGGGACCCTCAGCGGTCACTCAGAACCATTGCGTTCACTTGTCTCCTAGAAACGAAAGCGAACACACACGGCCTCTGTCGCCACCCCAATTACTTAAGGTAATTTGTCTTTTAAAAGAAAGATACAATAAATCATGGATTTATATTAAAAATACTAATTCTCTCATCTGTGTTTTATTTCTTATATTTTGTCGTTCTTTTTACACCACACACGCGTATCACCCGCACCTCACCAAACCTCTCACCTACACATCACCTCTCACATAATAACTCTGGGGAGTTTTGTTGCTCTTGCCGCTATACGAAGCCTTTCCCCCACTCCCCTGAGTTAAACACATAGTATGGATGGTATATTAGGTTCGTCATTCCGTTTGTAACTCATCGAAATAATCATTTTAGACCCAACAAAGTATATATATATTCTTGATCAGCGTGATATTCTAAGACGATTTAGCCCTGTCCGTCTGTTGTAATCACGCTGCAGTCAAAACGAATTAAGATATGAAGCTAAAGTTTTGTCTGCAGGCAGGTCAAGTTCGAAGATCGGTCCACGATATCGTACACATTCCACATTCCAATGGAATGGTCTGAAAATCCACACAAGGAGTTCCTTGTGAGTACTTTGTCCATTGGAAGAGAATTATCTATATAGGTCCACGATATCGTATAGCCCCCATATAACGGTACCCCCCGATATTCGTTATTTTGATGATTTTAGCCACATTTGTCAATGTAATTGTCTGAAATTCTACACAGGGAGTTCTTTGTGAGCACTTTACCACCTAAAAAAGAATCATCTATATAGGTCCGTATGATATCGTATAGTCGCCATTTAACGGCACCCCCCGATATTCGGCATTTTGATGATTTTAGCCACATTTTTCTATGGAATTGTCTGAAATTCTACTCAAGGAGTTCTTTGTAAGTATTTTACCCTCCGAAAAAGAACTTTCTATATAGGTTCACGATATCGTATATCCACCATATAACGGTACGTACCAATATTCGGTATTTTGATGATTTTAGCCACGGTTTTCAATGGAATTGTCTTAAAATCCACACAAGGGGTTCCTTCGGAGTACTTTATGCCCTAGAAGAGAATTGTCTATGTAGATCCAAATTTTAGCATAGTGCTCATATAACGGAACCAGCAGATATTCGGTATTTTCATGTTTTTTGGGACATTACTCACGAAAATTGTTTCAAATTTCGTATTTGAAGTTCGGACAGCCTATGACAAAATATACTTATGCAGGATCACATATTCGTATAGTTCCCATATAACGGTTTTCATAAGAGCGGTATTTTTCGAAAGAATTTTTCTTGAAACATTTCAAGTTTCTTCCAAATGGTGGAGGGTGTACAAAGTTCGACCGGCCGAATTTTCTGCTTTTTTACTTGTCAATACATGAGTCATTGTCGGTATATTCGCGTAAACAATAGACTTCATAAAAATTCAGACCAAAAAAAAAAAATAAACAAGTAAAAAACCTGTAAGTTCGGCAGGGCCGAATTTTGAACTCCCTCCACCATTTGGAACGAATTTGGCAATTCTCAAAAACAATAAAATCTGTTAAAATCTTAGAAACACCGAATGTAGCTGTTGTATTAGGGTCAATACGACGACATGGATCCGTATAGGTAGGTTTTGTCATAAGGCATTACAATATGCAAATGCGAAACTTATAAAAAATCGGTGAATAATGTCGCTAAAATCATCAAAATACCGAATATCGGGAGGTACCCTTGTACATAATATATATTTGAGTAATTTTCACGGACGGACAGATGGACAGAGGGAGAGTCAGACGGACATCGCTAAATCGACATAAAATTTCATGCTGATCAATTGGGGTCTAAAATTTATATTTCGAGGTGTTACAAACGGAATGAAAAACTTAGCATAACCTACATACTATGGTGTATGATATGTGGCGCCGACTTGTTGAAACCACATGCCCTCCAAAGCAAAAAAAACTGGTTACCATTTCACGATACCAAACACTCATTTTTAATAAAAGAACAGTCCAATGATTCCTCCAGCCCAAAACCACACCACACAGTGACACGTTGTGGATACATTTGCTTATCGTGAATCACTCGAGAATTCCCTCACCCCAAATGTAACATTTCTGCATACTGACGAAGCCATCAATATGGAAATGGGCCTCGTCACTAAAGATAAATTTATCGTCCCGTTTTAGTAATGATAATAGTATCAGGTTGTTTCTTCAATATCCAATTAACAAGCTCCATTCGCTGTCCATGGTTAGCTGGCTCCAGTTCCTGAATCAATTGAACTTTGTATGCCATGAAGATGCAAATCTTTCTTCAAAATTTGCTTCATAGTGGATTTGGAGACACAAATTTGCTGAGCCCGCTTTCGAATTGAGGTGGATGAACATCATCATTTACAGCTGCTATATTGTCGGTCGATCGAACAGGTCCAGATACGGCAAATTTGTCCATTAAACATCCAAACATTGACATTTCGAATGGCTTCAAATTTAAAATAGTTTACAAATATGGTCTAAAGGAGCTACATCGCACGATCTAGGAAGCCTATTGATGGGTCGTATTGTGGAATATTCTCTCCTTTGCCTTCACAGCACATGACGAACAATACTCATTAACTTTAAAATGGTGGCTACATTTATGGTTTTGGTTTCAGCTGACGGATAAAGCTCGCTACTGTGGGAGAATTTCCTGGGTGCTTGGTGATTTTGAAATCATTTACTGTTCTCCAACCTAACAGGAACTGTTAGCTGGGAATGTCTTTTTTGCTGGCTCATTAACTTGAGTGGCCATCAATACATTGTTACAAGATTTTCGGTCTTGCTGTTCGCCATTGGAATTTAGGGCTCGCAGTTCTTAGTGGAGCTTCGGACTCTCAGTCCCAACCAAAATCTAAAGAAGTAACGTAGATGTAGTCGTTATTCGCAGTGTAGCCCGACTAACTAACCTTCGAGCGCCGGTACAAATTCCTGATTATTTACTCATCGTTCACGACCCAACCACCTTTGAGACCATCGCTTTCCACCGTAGTTCTCGATTATACCCGACTATCAGCATCCTGATCAATTGCACCTGAAAAGATATATATTAATTTAAACGATTCACCATTGACACTGCCTTATTAAGAGTTTTGATTTCCTATGCTAATTTTTAAGATTAAGTGGGTCTGGTCAAGTTATAAAAAAGTTATTCTATGGCCATGCATTTTTTTGTAAAATTTTAAGGAATCTCTACATTTTTTATGGTCCTTAGTCAACCATACAACATGCTGCAAATGAGCTAAAATAACTACGTTGCATTAATTAAACTGCCGTAAATGATTTCTGTCTGATCTCTTCATCAAATGCTCATGAGAGAGATGACAGCACATGATATAATAACAATGGTTTATTATATGTTTTTCCCCCATACAATGTTTTCTCACATTCTTACACACACATACATGGTCTGCAACCAAGTTATTCATATTGACATCAAAAACTATTATCCTTTTATCTTCTTCGCCAACGCCGACTGGGTCTCTTGAGACAATGACAACTATATATAGTCCATACAACTTAACCGACCATTATTCTCGGGCAAAAATTGTCATATCGTCTGGCATAGTCATAAACTTTCTCTCCATATGTGGCACATCCGGGAACGAGAACGCATTCACTTACTGTCGTTTCGCTTTGTTTTTCTTTTTGTGTTTTTCTGCTGCGTTAGACAAGTCGCATACTGTGTGACCGTAATACATTTTACAACGTCATGCCATTGTTGCAGATGATTGTCATCAAAATGCCATTACGGATGGGACAATTGTCATATATGTACAGATGCATGCAAGTATTTGTATGGAGAGTGAGGAGAGGGTGTTTTTGATTGTCTAAATGTTAGCATACATCACGCTGGCGACGCATTCATGAATAAAATTCGTTAATATTTTCCTGGAACTCTGTTGGCTGTAAAAAAAATTGTCAATGAATAGATAAATTGATCGTAGACAGTTTTTTTTATCAATTATCGATATTTTGACAATATTTTAAGGTGAGTTATTGTTCTTAATTTGTAAATTTCAAACCTTGTAAACTGTTTTCCCTTAATTTGTTATACCCTATAACACTATGTGTTTGGGGTATTATAGGCTTCATTGGGACAAAAACTATGTAACACCCCGAAATATTGTCCTGAGCATAGGATATGTGTGATCCGTTATCCGCCTGTTCATGTTAATTTGTAATCACGCTACAAGTCGCATTTATGGATCGATCCTCACGAAATTTCGTATGATGAAAGATAGATTCATTGACAAAACTGAATAAAACTGAATTTGCAGTTACTCTACAGGCCGAAATTATATATAGCAATCGACTCGGAATTTGAATGGGGTTAGACTTTAGGGCTGGTGAGAATTTTACAGAAAAAATTTATTCGTGATGGAATTCAAGCGTGATAGTGTGATTTCTTTATATTTGGGTGGAAAACCACAAGTGGCTATCGTTGGAGCACTCCAGCATTTAAATGTGAATAAATCTTTTGTGTCTCGTACCATCGCTCGTTACCATGATTCTGGTAGCGTGCCCCGACGTCAAGGAAGTGGACGGAAGAAAACAGCAGAAATGGCTCGAAAAGTAAAGAAGCGACTTTAAACGACGCAGATCTTGTACATTCCGACAGGACTCAGCATCATTGCACTCAGAACGCGCCACCCAAGAATGGTTACAAAATGAGGTTCCTTGCTTCATTGACAGCGCACATTGGCCACCAAAATCTCCGGATTGCAGTCCGTTGGACTATTCTGTCTGGAGTATTTTGGAAAGCAAGATTGGCATTAAAAAATACCAAAGTAGTTGATCTGACCTTAACCGTTCGTGATCTTATTTGTAAGCGATATCTGATATATGGTACCAAAGATCATTGTTATGGAGTGCATATTACGAATGTCCGGACTTAAATCCCAAATCGGATGAAACATATGTATGGGAGCTATAGCTATATCTGACCCGATTTTCAAAAAAAATTGAAGTACTTGCTTCTAGACTGAATTCGGTCGGATGGGCCAAAATTTTGGTAATTTTGTCTTATATTGGCCATTTCGTGCACAATTAACCCGAAATCGATTGAAGATGGCCCGATTCTGATTGATCAGACAAAAAAAAAAAAATATTTGAATAGACAGTATGGTCCATATAATTTGATACTTGAGGATTATTTTATTCAAATGCTGACCGCGATTACGCCTCGAATCAGCTTAGACCTATTTTGACATACTTTTTCCAACATTTCGCCCCATATTTCACAAAAAAATGCTTCAATGTTGTTGGTCTGCCTACATAGACATGGTTTTTAATATAGCACCAATCCCAACTCCACCCCACCCAAAATAAGAATTAAAATAAATAAATAAGTAAATCCAAGGCGTTAAATCGGCCATTTGAGCGGTCCCGATCGTGAAATAAAATACTCACCGAACTTGCCTCTCATTGTTGCGCATACTTTTTGGGATTGTCGCCGTCTTGGTGAAACCACATGTCATGCAAATCAATCCCCTGAATTTGTGCAAAAATAAAATTGGATATTCTCTCACGTTGACGCTCCAAAATCGACAAATTTGCCATTGAGCCACAAATGAGCTTCGTCGCAGAACACAATTTTTCGATAAAAAGAAGTGGACTTTCGGCCAGCTTTCCAAGAGTCCATTCACCCGGAATTATGTGTTGCGGTAGATAGTTCAGCTTCACTTCTTACACCAGTTGTATTTTGAAAGGCGGTACATCTTACGTCTTTCGCAAAATTGTCCATGTTGTTGAGAAACAGAAGTCCAATTTCTGTGAACGGCGACGAATCGATAATTGAAGGTCATCATTAACCCTGGTCGATACAGATGTGACATTTTCATACCCTACACCACATAGTGGTAAGGGTATTATGTCTTTGTGCATTTTTTTGTAACATGGGGAAGAAAGTGAAATAGTTACTTTTGATGATCTTCATAGAATCACTTTCTGAGTAGATTTATGCATGTCAGTCCGTACAGATCGCAATTATGGCCCGATCTTCACGAAATTTAGAATGCAGGTAGGGCTAGGGCCAAAATAGAACCCTATTCCTTTTGCAGATGATCGCATAATACTTAGGGGTTGAAATGGACCAAAAACTGAAAATTTTCTTTTTTTTGCAGTTGCCCTACAGGTCGCAATTATAGCCCAATCGAAGCGGTAGTTAGCATGGGGCTAGAGCTTAGGGCTGGGCAGAAGTCTTGCAATTAAATAAAAGTCAAAGTCAAGTCATTAAAATGCGAATATTTTTAATCCTGGTGAAATCGCAAATAGACAAACAGGTCAATTGTGACCGTTTCGTAGATGCCGATAGTAAATATATCGGATATATATAGCGAACTATATAGAATGTGTATATGCAAAGGAAGGGGATGTTAACTAGAATGCTTATATATCTCAAAAATGGCTGGACCGATTTTGACAAATTTTGTCAATTCAGAATGCCCTCTTGGCGTAAAAGAGTAAAACCTTAAAAATCGCACAAAAAGATACCAATAATGATGTTAATATAGATTTTGTAGTATATTGTGACATTTTTTTTTCATATTTTTTATCACATGCGATTTCTTCAAATTGACTTATAATATTATTTTGGAATACTTTTTCACCTTTCAATACAGGCTGGGGTTATTATATACAGATTGCAATTATCGCCCGATCCTCACCAAATTTGTCACAAGTGTAGGGTTACGCTCAGAAGGGCTACCCCTATTGTTTTCAAAGATGTACGCAATATATTTAGGGGTTGAAATGGACCAAAAACAGAAAAAAATCCTAATTACACACTTGAAGTAAATCGACACGCCTGAAAAGGGAGTTAAGGGCAGGGAAGAATTCTAGCATTTTGGATGGCCATTGGATTATATTTATCTGTAAAATGGACCATTACAATTAACAGCACAACGGAGTGCGTAAATATTGGGCAAATGTCCCTGTTTAAACAGCTAAGGGTAATAGTGTGTTCCGTGACATAATTTCAAAAACGAAATCTTCCACAATGGATTTGGACATAAAGGTTCATCTAACATATTATGGTGTTGTGGGGTATCACATGGTCGGCCCCGCACGATTATAGACTTTGCTTACTTGTTTCATATAATCCTTATCGAAATCAATATATATACAGCAATGTTATTTGGTCCATATTTTGTCTACTAAATACGTATAATTGTGTAGGGTATCATATAGTTGGCGCCGCCCGACTTTTGATCTTTCCTTACTGGTTTCAGTTTGCACTCTACATAAGCGAGTTGGTGGTTTAATGTCAAAGAATGTTAACTTAGTGCGAAATTTATTCATAATAGCCGCTTCAGTGAGTCGATTAAACTGGCCATAAAATGGAAGAACCTTTCTTAACCGCGCTCGTAATTTGACAATAAAATGTAATTGTTTTGTAAAATAAAACAAGAAACGTGCGTAAGCTTATTAAGCCAGTGTTGTCAAAAAGATAATCACTAAAAAATCGCTCTTTTTTAGTTGTTTTGAGATTAAATTCAAACAATTAAATCGTTAGCTCTGTCATCAACATTGGATTTTTTATAAAATAGAGGTTGTAACTAAGTGCACACCGAGGTGTTTTTAAAATTCTAGCTTCAGTTACTGAATTTATCGACTTTG
The DNA here is from genome assembly GCF_030504385.1 of Musca domestica. Taxonomy (NCBI): domain Eukaryota; kingdom Metazoa; phylum Arthropoda; class Insecta; order Diptera; family Muscidae; genus Musca; species Musca domestica. The sequence continues at coordinate 18,276,835 of NW_026712192.1, read as the reverse complement.
GTTCAAATACATACATACACATATTCAATACAGTTCCCCCTTCCATTATGTGTAATCTATTCCAATTTAAATAGTTATCCTGATTTATTTGTTTTGTTTGTTTACAACAATCACAGTGTATGTAGGTAGACACATATGTACGTGTCCTTTCACTTTTCACAAAAAAAAAAGAAATACAAGTAAACAAAGATTTGTCCCAAATGGCATTAAAAGCTGAAAATAATGTTAACGACTCTTAACAATGAAACAATAAAGTAAACGTTGGATTCATGTTTCAGGAGTAGCAGCAGCTACGGTCCGGTACGTGTTTACAATATTGCCCGGACTATAAACGGTACGGTATTCAATCACGTACGATTTGTAATAATATAGATTGCGAAGGAAATTGAGCAGACTTGTTTCGTTGCTTGTCCACTTGATTTGAGTGGTCGCCAGGCACTACAACTTTGTTTGCACTCAGGGTGACATTAGGTATGTTGTTTATGTCAGTAGTTTATGAACGGGCCATAAAAGAAGACAATGTAAACAACAACGACAACAACTAGGGTAAGTGTGCCTAAGTTCGGCATGTCCCAATAGTCGGCACTTTTTATTTTTAAGCCCAAATAAATGAAACTATTATAACTAAATGTATTTTGTTTACTTCAAATATATTGTAAGCTATCTTTGTGTACAATTTCGCTAAGAAAAGATGATTTATTCTAAAAAAAATTAAATTTTTATCTGTGAAGGTTCTCAACAATCCATATTCTTAAGAAAAGTACAATAAAGACGTCGAATCCGTTTGACTAAACAAAAATATTATATTTTAATGAAATTATTTATTATTATTAATTATGCTTACAAAAAAATTGGTATGCCGACTGTTGGAACATGCCATACCGACAATTTGCAAGTGGTGCCGACTACTGGCAAAAAAGCATTGTTTTAATAAAACTACAAATTTATGAAATTTAATAAAAAGTTATTAAAACTTTATTTATTATTGCAAAAACTATACAAAATTTTCAATCTGAATAAATTAACTTTGTAATAATTGAAAAGTTCCATTCAGAATTGTGAGCGATGAAAAACGCGAAAATCCTAAAAGTGCCGACTACTGGTACACTTACCCTACCTTGGAAAATGTTTGTTGACTCGTTTTCTTCTTCTTAATAATAAAAAAATATTCAGAGGATTTTTTTCAACAATGAACAGTACAAGTTGCTGCAATAAAAATAATAATATAATTTTCATAACTTATTTGTAGATTTTGGAGTTAGATCTAATAAAATGTAATATTATTTAATATAGACAAGTTAAAAAGTATCAGTCGGTTTTGCCCACAGACTGCTACACTCAGCCTTTAGTATTATTCAAAATTTTGGCCCTCTATAGGAGTGCAACCGATGGAGTAGAACAATATTGTCCATTTCGCTTTTGTCCTTAGTCAGACATAATTATTGGAAATGACAGGTTTGGATAATGTGTATATATTTTTTAAAATGCTCAACTTTTTTGAGAAATTATCAGAAAGAGTGGGTCAACATACCCCATACGCACGATTTTGAAAAAAAAAAATTGTGGGGGATGTATCAAATAGAGGAAACCAATATATATTATATATCTCCATAGTACATCTTACTACGTCGTTTCAAATTGCCTCATGTTTGTTTATTCAAAATATTGATCCGTTGTGGGGGTGGTATCAGAAGGAAAAGTTCGTTTTATCCGTTCCTGACCTTGTGTTCGTAGAAATATTTGGATGTGCGAAATTTGAAAACAAGGAATGGGACGATATATTCCAAATCTTATTCAAATTTTTACCTTGGTGTCAATCAGTATATTTCATTTTCACACCCCATCTTGGTTAAAATATTGAGATGAGCGAAATTAAAAGACAATCTGATGCATAGTTCTCATTTTATGAGCGTTTTATATATTCCAAATTTTGACCTTTGTGGAGAAGGTATTCAAAGAAGCGGTCCTATATATCCCATCACATCAGATCTTCACATCAGATCTTGCTTTGGTACAAATTTTGGGATGTGCGAAGTTTGAAAATAGTCGGATGCTTATTTCGCATTTTATGAGCGTTTTGGTTATTCAAAATGTTGACTCTTTGTAGGGGAGTTACCAGAACAAGTGGTCCGCTATACTCCATCTTTACACCAGATTTTGCAATGGTAAAAATATTGGTAAGTGTGAAACGTGAAGAGATTCTGCAGTATCCATCGCATATTTTTTGTTGCAATACAAATATCAGGATTTACAAAGGTTTAACAAAATCAGACTATCCGTTCTCTTCCTATGCGTAAACTATTTTCTATGAAAACTTTGACCATTCGATAGAGTTAAAAGTGAATCATCTTCGGTCAAAAAGCTAAGGGTAACTGCTGGGCAGGGCTCTAGGACATTATTTAAAAAAGAAAATCTTCCAAATGGATATGGACATAAGGCGGCTTCCAATATATTTTAGTGTTGTAGGTTATCACATGGTCGCCCACGCACGACTATAGCCTTTGCTTACTTGTTTTTTATACCCTCAGCCATATGGCTATTGAGGGTATATATAAATAACAGTTTTAGGTCTCTTTGGACCAAATCCGTTTCAGGAAATTTGGAGTCGATCTAGCGATGTCCGTCCGTCCGTCCTCTCGAAGGAAGTATCCGATTTGATCCAAAGTTGGTACATCGTCATATTATTGTCAAACTTAGATCGAGTTCAGAGATGGGCACTATCGGTCTACACCTTCTGGTACCTCCCACACAAAATTTCGAAATTTTCAAAGAAAATAATTTATTGCACAGAAAGACCAAAGATAATCCGATTTTGCTCCAACTTTGCAAATCCTAATATTTTCATCAGTGCTATGTTAGGTGCGAAAATAGACAATATCGGTCCTCTCCATCAAGTACCTCCCCCACAAAGGGTCAAAATTTTGAATAATTACAACTCTTATAAAATGTGATGTAAGAGTCGGATTGTCTTCAAATTTCACACATCCCAATAATTTCATTAACCCAAAGTCTGGCGTTAAGATGGAATATATCGGTCCACTCTTCCTGGTACCTCCTCCACAAAAGGTCGAAAAGTTGAATATCCATTGAGCTCATAAAACGCGAAATTAATATCCGATTCCATTTAGACTTGGCACATCTGAATATTTCTATTAACACGGGATCTGTTATAAAAACGGTAAAGATCGAACCTTTCTTCTGGTACTATTCCCACAAAGGGTCAATGTTTTGAATAAGCAAAACGTTCGGATTTTATACGAAATAAGCATCAGATTCTCTTTATATTTCACACATCCTATTATTTCCACTAACAAAAGATCAATTGTGAAGATGGGATATATAGGTCCACTCCTTCTGGTTCCTCCCCCACAAAGACTGAAAATTTTAAATATCCAGGTCATAAAAGCGAAATTAACATCCGATTCCATTCATCCGATTACTTGTTAAATAAGCAAAGTAATTGTTTACCATCCCTTACCTATATTATATGAACCACTGTTCGCCGAATACAGTATTGTCTCACTTGCTTAATTTTATTTACATTATACCTTAAATTATGTAAATATTTGATGAAATGAAATAACAACAAGCTAGTCCTTTAAATAGCTGTAATATTAGGCAGGACTGCCCATTAATTTTGCATCAAAAATCCTCCAAAATTCAAACTAACATTGAAGAGAGTTGACTACAATCTCAAAAGAGAAAATGTTATGAAAATGTTAGTCGATGTGTTGTGTTGTTGTAGTTTTTAGAGACTTACTCAATCAAAAAAGTATTGTCTGGCTAGCCGTAACAGCAATCAGTTTTGATGACCCACATAACACAAAACGACACACACACATACAATTCATGCCAATGATTTTTGTTTGCCATGCCAATGAGTTTGTTTTCTCGTCAAAGAGAATTTGTATCTACTTTTAAAGAGAAATATATACGAGATTCAGAGATGGAAAATTAAACATGTAAAAAGGGTTTATGGTGCTTTCCATGCGTAGGAATATATGCACATACATTGATATTTACTGATGAAGTGTTTTACGTCCCAGGGAACCAAGATAAGGTCAAATAGATTGGAAAATATCGGCGGTACCCTACACCTCTAAGCATATTTAGTAGAGCTCCCGTAACAAAATAATTTATTTGAAGTAGATCATACCACATCATTTGGCTTTAGAGCAATTACAGTTTGATTTCAGAGGGAACTAATATATGGGAGGCATATCCAATTCTGACTCGATTCCCACTAAATTTGACATAGACATTTTAATATTTTTTATTCGAAATAACATCGATATAGAGTGAATGATATCACTTCGAGAAGGAACATATTTAAAAAAATTCTATCGGAGCCGAGTTCCACAAAATGGAAACGTATGTCCCGAAATTCACTCCATTTGGGCTGAAATTAGCCATTATTTGCACAATAAACCTGAAATCGGATTAAGGATATATATGGGAGCTATATTTAAATCTTAGCCGTTCTCGATAAAATTTGGCAAAGGTATTTCCAAGCTCTATATGATATCTGGTACCAAATATCGTTGATGTCGAATGCATATTACGAATTTGAGGTACTTAAACGCAAAATCAGATAAAACATATTTATGGGAGCTATAGCTATATCTGAACCGATTTTCACCAAAATTGATGTACTTGCCTCTAGACTGAATTCTGTCGGACGTACCAAAATTCAAAATTTTGGACTGATATTGGCCATTTGGCCAACCCGAAATCGGTTGAAGATATAGATATATCCAAATCAGAACCGATCATGATAAAATTTGCTATAGGTATTTCTGGGCTGCATCTGATATCTGATACCAAACATCATTCTTTTCGGGTGCATATTACGAATGTTGGGGACTTAAACACCAAACCGGATGAAACACACCACATAGGAGCTATGGCTGTATGTATAAAAATTCAGGACTTTTAGTCAGATATTGGCCATTTGGTGCACAATTACCACGAAATCGGTTGAAGATATATATGGGAGCTATATCCAAATCTGAACCAATCTTCATAAAATTTGGCAGAGGTACTCCCGATCCTTATAAGACATCTGGTACCAAATATCATTGTGGTCGAATGCATATTACGAATGTGAGGGACGTAAACACTAAATCGGGAAAACATATACATGGGAGTTATAGCTATATCTGAATCATATTTGACGTACATGCTTCTAGACAAAATTCAGTCGGATATGCCAAAATTCAGGTCATTTGGACTGATATTGGCCATTTGCCAATACCATTTCACAATTAACCCGAAAGTTGTTGAAGATAGGTATGGGAGCTATGTATACATCTGATCCGTTTAGCACCAATTTGAACAGGATTCGTCCTTGGGCCAAACATACATTGTGTGGAAAATTTTATCTCAATCGGATAATAAATGCGAACTGCATTTTGTTCACAAAAATACATGGACAGACGAACGGAAGGGCAGAAAGTGATTCTATGAAGAACCTTAAAAGTAACTAAGGGTCTATCGATCTTCCTTTTCCATGTTACAAACAAATATACCAGTATGTGTTGTTGGGTATTAATATTGGTATGGACAAAATTACAAGGAAATCGAACATTAATCAGAAATCATAAATTCCATATTAATCTGATTTGTTTTGCAAGTTATGAACGATAAAAGTATTGGAAACTTTGACCCTTTATAAGTGAGGTACCAGAGGGGTTCGCAGATAAACATTATATTCACAACAGATCGTGCGTTAACAAAATTGTTTGTATGTGCAAAATTCGAAGAGAGTTGGATGGTTAGAAAAATCTTGAACCCTATTTTGGGGAGATACCAGAAGAATAGATTCGATCACTGCCATCTTTATAATAGATCTTGTGTTGATGGAAATATTCCGATGTTCCAAGTTCGAATGGAAACAGATATTAATTTCGAGTTTTATGAACTTCATGGATATTCAAAATTTTGAGCGTTTGTGGGGGAGGTAGCAGAAGGAGTGGACCGATATATTCCGTCTTACTGCTAGATTTTGGGTTCATAAAAATAGTAGGATGTGTGAAATTTGAAGACAATCGGTCTCTTACATCATATTTTTTAAGAGTCATAATTATTCAAAATTGTGACCCTTTGTGGAAGAGGCACTTGATGGAGTGGACCAATATTATCCACCTAGAACTGACGCAAATATTAGGATTTGCAAAATTAGAGCAAAATTAGATTATTGCTTCCCTTTCTGTGCAGCATTTTTTTGCAAATTTCGACCATTTGTACGGGAGGTACAAGAAAGAGTAAACCATCTTAACACCACACCTTGGGTTAATATAAATATTGGGATGTGTGAAATTTGAAGACAATCGGACTCTTACATCACATTTTATGAGAGTTGTAATTATTCAAAATTTTGACCATTTGTGGGGGAGGTACTTGATGGAGTGGACCGATATTGTCAATTTTCGCAATATTGTCCATTGAGGCAAATATAAGGATTTGCAAAGTTGAAGCAAAATCGGATTATCGTTTTTCTTTCTGTGCAAAAAATATATATTTGAAAATTTCGAAATTTTGTGGGGGGCTACCAAAAGGAGTGGACCGATATTACCCATCTCCGAACGCGATCGAAGTTTGATCATAATATTACGATGTATAATGTTTAAACCAAATCGGATACACCCTTTAAGAATTATCGTGAGCACCAGCCAGATAGATGTATGGTCGGATGTGGCTCAATATGCATTTCATTTTTAGCACAGATGAACTAATGAATTTAACGCATTTTCAACCCCGCCCGGAATGAATATTCCTATAATGAGATGACAAAAATAAAATAAAATATTTAAATGTAATCTCACGGTTCACATCAAACCTACCACGTAACTACATAACTATTTCGTTCCAATTTATTTCGGAATGTACCAAATATGGTACTATCTAAACTATAATTTCTAACTGTTCAAATGTACTCCGTGTGTCTGTAAATGAGTTTGCAATTAAATTGTGCGCACACATTTACAATTGGTTTATCCATTCCTGTGGAATCAATGCCAATTATGTGCTTTTATCATTCATTCGTTCGTCCGTTCGTTTTACAAATGTACTAACACATGTTTCATACGTATGTAGGTAGCTATCAATGTGAATGCAGGCTGCCAGCCAGCCAGATAACACATGAATCTATGCGATATAATCTCCACAACCACAGTCAGATTTAATATTTAATGGTGTGAATGTATGTTTGTCATTTTGTTATATTTGTTTTGTAAACTCCATCTGAAATCTATTGCGAGCGGTGATGGTTTTAATGTCGCAGAATAAGTGTTTAACTGTGCGAAAAGCAAAATACTTGAAACTAAAATTAGACTGTTCTTAAATCAGTCGAATTTCGTTACATAAAAATATTTTCGGTGTCTTGACGAGTTTAGGTACAATACCCACCGAAATTGTTTGAGATGTCTTATTTTAAGTTCGTAATGGATGCTCAGCCTATGAAAGAAAATTGTCTATGCTGGTCCAGGTCTTCGCACAGCTCCGATATAATGGTACCTCCCTATATATCGTTTATTTCACGTTACGAATTGGAATATGACAAACAATGCTACGTAGGTTCACATCGTATAGACCCCTATATAACGGCTATATTCGGTATTTTTAAAATTTTAACTGAATTTTTTAAGGACTTTATTTTTTGAAAATTTTCAAATTCGTTCCAAGTGATGCAGGAGGGTATTCAAAATTTCGCCCGGCCGACCTTACTGCTTTTTAACTTTTTGTACTCTCTATTCAGTAATCGTGAAAGCGGGTGAAGGTATATATTGAAGCTATATTTAATTCAACACACACACGAAACTGCTGAAGCTGGAATCTTGAAATTTGGCATGAGTGTCAGTCTTGGTGCTTAGGAGTGTGATAAAGCTGGGCTTTAGGACATTTTTTTACTAGAAGGATATGAAAAGTACAAAAGTGTACTGAAAACGTAATACTTTGTATAAGACAAACGGAAAGAGCTAGAATTCTGGAATAAGAGTCACTGAGCCTTCAAACGGCTAATGAAACCATCATACGCTGCCCGAATGTTGCTCTCCGGTATTTTGGCCCATACCCGGTGAAGCGCTTGCTTGAGGTGATCGATACTTTGGTGTTAATGACAACTTTAACTTCCAAAATACTCCAGACACAATACTTCAACGGATTGGTATCTGGAGATTTTGGTGGCCATTGTCCGCTGGAAATGAAGCGAGGAACCTCATTTTGTAACCATTCTTGGGTGGCGCATGTTGAGTGCTGTGGTGCTGAGTCCTGTTGGAATGACCCAGGTCTGCGGCCAAAATGTTTGCGTGACCAAGGCTTTAATACAACCTCCAGAATATTTTCGCGATAATATTCGGCATTTATTCTGATGCCATGGTCGATTAATACGAGCGGAGAGCGACCATCGGCTGTAATGGCGGCTCACACTATCACCGGCGCTTGAGTTCCAGTGGCCAACCGAAGGTGTACATTTTCAGCTGATCTCTTTGGCAAGTAAACACGATCATTTTGTTTGTTTACAAACTGCTGGACAACGAATGTTTTCTCATTGGAGAAAACCAAATTTGGAAGTTCTCCACTTTCGGCCAAGCGAAGCAACTCTTTGGCTCTTTTGAGTCTATTTTATTTCTGTTGTTCTGTCACTTTTTGGAAAGGATTATCCGATTTTATTCCAACATTGCAAATTCTAATATTTGCATCTGTGCCAGGTCAGGTGCGAAAGTGGACAATATCTGTCCACTCCATCACGTCCTACTCCACAGTCGGTCAGTAAGAGTCCGATTGCCTTTAAATTACAAACATCAAAATATTTTTTGCAACCCAAGGTCAAGTATGAAGATAGAATAAACCGGTACCCTCCTTCTGTTACCTTCAAAATTTTCAATGTCCATAAAGTTCATTCAACGCGGAATTAACATCCGATTCTATTCAGACTTGGCACATCTCAATATTTCTATCAACACAAGATATGTTATGAATATGGTACATATCTGACCATTCCTTCTGGTAACTCCCCCATGAAAGGTCATAACCATGAAGCACATAAAATGCTAAATTAACATCCGAATCCATTCAAACTTGACACATCTCAATATTTTCATTAACAAAAGATCTGTTATAAATAAAGTACAGATCGGAATATTTCTTCTGGTAACTCTTCCACAAAGGGTCAAAGTTTGAATAACCAAAACATTCATCAAACCCGACATAAACACCCGATCTCTTAATATTTCACACATTCCATTATTTCTACTAACACAAGATCTGCTGTGAGGATGGGATATATCGGTCCACTTCTTCTGGTACCACCCTACAAAGGGTAGAAATTTTAAATATCCATGAAGTTCATAAAACTCAAAATTTACATCCGATTTCATACAGATTTGGTACATCTCAATATTTCTATCAACACAACATCTGGTATAAAGAAAGAGGGACAATTCCTTCTGGTACCTCCTCCGACATGGATTTCAAAATTTTAAAAAACAGAACGCTCAAAGATTAGAAGAAGAAGTATAAAAATGGAATATTTCGGTCGATTATATCTGGTACTTCACGCACATGTTAACGTTTTCTAAATATTATCGCATATCTCATATAAAGTGAAGGAATTAACCAATGGATATATATCAAATTTATTTAGGTTCGGTACGAAATGGTCAGTTTAGGTCCATTCCTTCAGAACCTACTCCAAGAGGGTCAACAATACATTTAAATAATCGAAGCTTTAGCTACGATTAAATTGGTTAGTAGCACAACATTGCTCTGGAACTATTTCTTTCCTTTACAAAAAAGAAAATCATTTTAAAAATCATTTGTGCATCTTTTGCATGCACAAGCTTGACTTTATATGTGTAAATTCTACCATTATTGACATCAGCGAGCCTAAATTACGCATTTTTTTCAAGAACAAAAATAACAAGTAAAAAAGTCGTAATACCGAATATCGGGGTACCGTTAAATGGGGGCTATACGAAGTCGTGGACCTGCACAGAAAATTTTCTGTCATAGGCTGTAGATCCATTACGAACTTCAAATACCAAATTTGAAAGAATTCCCGTGAATAAAATCCCTAAAATCATCAAATACCGAATATCGGAAGGTACCGTTATATGGGGGCTATCCGAAGACGTGGACCTGCACAGACAAAATCCTGTCATGGACTGTAGCATCCATTACGAACATCAAATACCAAATTTGAAACAATTCTGGTGAATAATGTCGATATAATCATCAAAATACCGAATATCGGGATTTACCGATATATAGGGTTCTACAAATCCTATACCTACATGACCCATTTTCAATACCAAAAGTCTTGCAGACGTAATAAAGATTTGAGTAAAATTTTACTTCAAAAATTAATTCAATTCGTTCAGAAGCAAAGGGGATTTCCACAGACGGATAGATATTGTGGATTGTATAAAAAGTATATGCCAAAATATTTCCTTATTATACCCTCCACCAGAGTATGGAGGGTATATTAAGTTTTTCATTCCATTTTTAACACCTCGAAATATGCGTTTTAGACCCCACAATATATTCTTGATCAGCATAAAATTCTATGTCGATTTAGCAATGTCCATCAGTCTGTCCGTCTGTGGAAATCACTCTAGCTTCCGAACGAAATAAAGTAGGTTCATAGAATTTTACACAAATGTGTATTATGTCTTCAGGAGTTTTGGGCCATGTAGGCCCACGTCTTCTTATAGTCCCCAAATAACGATATTCGATATTTTAATGATTTTAGAGACATTATTTACCGGAACTTTTTCAAATTTAGTATTTGAAGTTCGTAATGAATACTACAGCCTATGACAGAAAATTGTCTGCGCAGGTCCACGTCTTCGTATACCCCCCGATATTCAGTATTTTGATGATTTTAGCGACATTATTTTCCGGAACTATTTCACATTTTGTATTTGAAGTTCGTAATCCCTATGCAGGTCCAAGTCATCTTATAGACCCTAATATACGGCTACATTCGGTATTTTTAAGATATTAACAGAATTTTTAACGGATTTTATTTTTTTGAAAATTGCCAAATTTGTACCAAATGGTGGAGGGCATTCAGAGTTCGGCCCGGCCGAACTTACAGCTTTTTTACTTGTTTTTTAATCATTTCTCATGCAAATGAATGCTCTCAATTTTTTCTTTATGCGTTTAATGTTGCCAGCAAAAACCAGGAAATGGACTAAAAAAATCAATCTAACTACAAATATATTTAAAAAACATCCATCCGTTCAATGCCGAATTTAATAATGTTAAATTATTCAGCATTCTTTTTCGCCATTTAAATGCGGCACATTATAGTGTCAAAACGATCACAATTGAATTTAAATATTTAATGGCCAAAAGAAAAATGGAATAGAATTAACACATGCAAACTTCAGTTATAATTTACATTGAATTATCACATTTTTTTATTTATTAATTTTATGTGTTTTTTTGTTCCATGCTCTCTCTTGGCAGATGGGGTTACCTGTCCCTAACAAGATGAAGAGCTTTTAGTTCATAGCCTCGTGCTTAAAGTAGTTGTAGAAAAACCAAAAAATGGCTACATACCATTTTGGATGAACACCAAAAAACAGTGAATTAGGCTATGGTCCGATAGAGACGACCATACCCAGCAAAATACTCATCATTAATTAGATTAACAAACAATTATTTTAATAAGGGCATTTGCCACGAAATTGGCCACAATGAGTCAATAAATAAATATTTATATAATCGACTTTTTGTAGCATATTTGGGACAACATCCCCTTGTTAAAATAGTAAATTGTTAACCCGTTTTGTAATAGGAATTTTTACTGAGTATTGTCGTCTTCATCCGACGATATTATAGTCACTACTGTGTTAATACTTTAACTATTACACACAGTGCGATGAAATTCATTTATTTTCAAAAATTACACGAAAAATCGAAAAGAGTTAAAAATTCGAGTCTTCTCTGTATCGGCGTTTTGTTAGTTTACATCGGGAGCCAATCAAAATAGGTCGAGGAAGGTCCACCAAATTTTTATACCCTCTGCTATATGGATACAGCCTTATTGAAACAAAGGTTTTATTCGCCAGGTCTCTTTGGAACATTCCGTTTCACATAGATCGAGTTCGGTGATGGACAATATCGGTCCACTCCTTCTGGTAACTCCCCCATAAAGGATCGAAATTTTCGCAGAAAATATTCTATTTCTGAGAACGAACCAGTAAGGAAAAGTCAAAAGTCAGGCGGGACCGACTATATGATACCCTACAACACTATGCATACTTAGTAAAACTCCCGTAACAAAAGAATTTATTTCAAGTAGATCAAACCACCTATCAATATTAGGCTTTAGAGCAGTTATAGTTTGCTATAAAGTTCATGATATCATTTGGAGAAGGATTTTATTAAAATAATATATATCGGAGCCGAGTTGAAAAAAATGGAAACGTAAGTCCCAAAATTCACTCCCTTTGGACTAATATTAGCTATTATTTGCATAATAAACCTGAAATCGGATTAAGGATATATATAAGAGCTATATCCAAGTTTTAGCCGTTCTCTACAAAATTTGTCAAAGGTATTTCTGAGCTCCATAAAATATCTGGTACCAAATATCATTATTGTCGAATACATATTACAAATATGAGGGACTTAAACACCAAATCGTATGAAACATATATATGGGAGCTATACCTATATCTGAACCGATTCTCTACAAATTTGATGCACTTGCTTCTAGACTGAATTCAGTTGGATGTACAAACATGCAGGTCATTAGGACTTATACAGGGTGAAATGAAAAAAACTGCAACAAACTTCAGACTGCTGTCATATCTAAGCCACTCGTCCGACAGCTGTTAAAATTATTCCAGTGACAGCTCATTATATTGTTTACAAGCGTACAAAAGCATTTTAGTGAGAATTTTCCAGAAACAAAGTTATTCGTGATGGAATTCAAGCGTGATTTCTTTATGTTTGGCTGGAAAACCAGAAATGGCTATCGTTAGAGCACTCCAGCATTTAAATGTGAATAAATCTTTAGTGTCTCGTACCATCCCTCGTTACCGTTACAGATACTGGTAGCGTAACCCAACGTCAAGGAAGTAGACGGAAGAAAACAGCAACATTAGCAGAAATGGTTTGAAAAGTAAAGAAGATCGAAACCCGCGTCGCAGTGGCAGAAAAATGGCTCGTAAGCTGAACATATCGCAATATTTCATTTGGCAAATATTTAAAAATGAGCTCGAGGTAAAGCCATTGAAATTCCAAAAAGTGCAAGAACTTACACCGCAACAGAAAGAAAATAGACTCAAAGAGCTAAGAGTTTCTTCGCTTGGCCGAAAGTGGTGAACTGCCGAATTTGGTTTTTTGTAGTTTGTAAACAAAGAAAATGATCGTGTTTACTAGCCAAAGAGGTCAGCTGAAAATGTGCACCTTCGGTTGCCAACAGAACTCATGTGCCGGCCATGGCGATGGTGTGGGCCGCCATAACAGTCGTCGCCGTCGCTCTCCGCTCGTATTAATCGCCCGTTGCATCAGAATAAATGCTGAATATTATCGCGAAAATATTCTGGAGTGTGTATTAAAGCCTTGGGCACGCAAACATTTTGGTCGCCGACCTTGGACATTCCAACAGGACTCAGCACCATCGCACTCAGCACCCGTCACCCAAAAATGGTTACAAAATGAGGTTCCTCGCTTCATTTTCAGCGCACAATGCCACCAAAAGCTCCGAATATCAATTCGTTATACTGGAGTATTTTGGAAAGCAAGTTTGGCCCAAAAAATGCTAAAGTATCGATCACCTAAAGCAACCGCTACCGCAGAGCAACACTCGGGCAGAGTGTGACGGTTTCATTGGCCGCTTGAATGCCATGATTCGTGCCAAATGTGACCAAATCGAACAAATCTAAACTTATTCTAAAATTTGATGCTATTTCTGACATTTTTTGCTCTCATTCAATAAAAATTAAAAACAAGTAAAAAAGCAGTAAGTTCGGCCAGGCCGAACTTTGAATGCCCTCCACCATTTGGAACGAATTAGAAAATTTTGAAAAAAATAAAATCAATTAAAAATTCTTTTAAAATCTTTAAAATATCTTATATATGAAAGTGCCGATATATGGGGGGATATAAGATATTGTGGACCTGTAAAGACAAATCTATGTCCGCGTGTAAAGTACTCACAAGGAACTCCGTGTGTGGATTTTCAGACAATTCCGATGAAAATGTGGGTCAAATCATGAAATACCGAATATCGGGAGGCACCGTTATATGGGGCATATACGATATCGTGGACCTGTATAGACAATTCTCTCTCAGGGGGTGAAGGACTCACAAGGAACTACTTGTGTTGATTTCAAGACAATTCCATTGAAAAGCCTGGCTAACATCATCAAAATACCGAATATCGGGGGGGTACCGTTATATGGGGGCTATACGATATTGTGGACCCATATAAATAATTCTCTGCCGAGGTATAAAGTACCCACAAGGAACTACTTGTGTGGATTTTCAGACAATTCCATTGAAAAATGTGGGTAAAATCATCAAAATACCGAATATCGGGGGGGTACCGTTATATGGGGGCTATACGATATTGTGGACCTATATAGATAATTCTCTGTCGAGGTATAAAGTACCCACAAGGAACTACTTGTGTGGATTTTCAGACAATTCCATTGAAAAATGTGGCTAACATCATCAAAATACCGAATATCGGGGGTACCGTTATATGGGGGCTATACGATATCGTGGACCTATATAGCCCATCTTCGAACTTGACCTGCCTGCAGACCAAAGAGAGATCTGTGCAAAATTTTAGCTTCCTATCTTAATTCGTTTAGACTGTAGCGTGATTACAACAGACGGACGGACGGACGGGGCTAAATCGCCTTAGAATTTTACGCTGATCAAGAATATATATACTTTGTTGGGTCTAAAATGATTATTTCGATGAGTTACAAACGGAATGACAAAGTTAATATACCCTCCATATCTTTTTTGGTGGAGGGTATAAAAATTATGGCGTTTGATTTTGTTGCGGTTTTTGTGTTTCACCCTGTATTTGGAGTTAGGTTAATATGTGAGGGCTTTACGAAAACGTGGACAATGTAAAACCTGTTAAAAACTCTGAATATAACAATTCCATTAGAAAATGGCATAGAAAATTATAAAATGGCGAAATTCGGGAGCTACCTTTATGTGGATGCTACACGAAAACATAGACCACCCATCCTACACACAATGCAAACAATTTTGCCAATTTTTTTATACCCTCCACCAAAAAAGTATTAAGTTCGTCATTCCGTTTGTAACTCATCGAAATAATCATTTTAGACCCAACAAAGTATATATATTCTTGATCAGCGCAAAATTCTAAGACCTTTAGCCCTGTCTGTCCGTCTGTTGTAATCACTCTACAGTCTAAACGAATTAAGATAGAAAGCTAAAATTTTGCACAGATCTCTCTTTTGTCTGCAGGCAGGTCAAGTTCGAAGATGGGCTATATCGGTCCACGATATCGTATAGCCCCTATATAACGGTACCCCCGATATTCGGTATTTTGATGATTTTAGCCACATTATTCAATGGAATTGTCTGAAATTCCAAAAAAGAAGTCCCTTGTGGGCATTTTACCCCCTCAAAAAGAATTGTCTATATATGTCCACGATATCGTATATCCCCCATATAACTGTACCCCCCGATATTCGGTATTTTGATGATGTTTGCCACACTTTTCAATGGAATTGTCTTAAAATCCACACAAGTAGTTCCTTGTGAGTACTTCACCCTCTGAGAGAGATTTGTCTTTATAGGTCCACAATATCGTATATACCCCCATATCGGCACCTTCCTATATTAGATATTTTAAAGATTTTAAAATAATTTTTAATGGATTTAATTTTTTTTTTTTTTTGAAAATTTTTAATTCGTTCCAACTGGTTTTTTACTTGTTTTACTTAAATAAACTGAGAGATGAACATGGTTAAATCGATGTAGAATTTTTCGCTGATCAGGAGAAAAACTTCTTTGTGTGTTCATAAATGATTGTTTCGACATTTAAATTGAAGAGAAAAATTGGATTTGAAATCATAGATAGTTAGGTTGACATGAAATATTTCTGAACTTAGAACTGTTTTGTTTCAACAAAGTTGACTGAAATTTGGCTTTTCTCTTCGAATAGAAGACATAATTTCTAATCGACTTGGCAATCAGTGATAAATTCTTGAGGGTCTGCTGAAATTTCAAGGCAACTGAAGGAATTAGTTTAACGAATAAGGTAGAAGTAAGTTCAATAAATTTTCCCTGTACAAACATATACATAAACTCACATATTCGTTTTTATATCCTCCACCATACTATGGAGGGTATATTAATTTTGTCATTCCGTTTGTAACTAGTCAAAATACTCATGTCAGACACAACTAAGTCGATTTAGCGATGTCCGTCTGTCTGTTGTAATCACGCTATCTTTCGAACGAATTAAGATAGAAGGCTAAAATTTTGCACACATTTTAATTTTCCCAGTAGGCGGGTTAAGTTCGTAAATGGGCCATGTAGGTTCATGTTTTCTTATAACCCAAATATAACGATACCTACCGATATTTGGTGTTTTGATGATTTTAGCGACATTATGCACCGGAATTGTTTCAAATTTGGTATTTGAAGTTCGAAATGGATGCTACAGTCTAAGGCAGGAAATCGTCTATGCAAGTCCGCGTCTTCCTATAGCCCAAATATAACCGTACCTCCCAATATTCGGTATTTTGATGATTTTAACGTCATTATCCACCGGAATTGTTTCCAATTACGCACTTAGAGTTCGTAATGGAAACATAAAATTTTTTGAGCAGGTCCACGTCTTCGCATAGCCCCCATATAGCGGTACCTCCCTATATCCGGTATTTTGATGATTTTGGCTACATTATTCACCGTTTTTTTTCAAGTTTCGCATTTGAACATTATGATTAAAGTTGCCTATGCAGGTCCTCATCATTGTATTTAAATTTTCAAATTCGTTCCAAATGGTGGAGGGTATTCAAGATTCGGCCTGGCCTCTTTTTACTTCTTTTTTTTTTGGTTTGTGATATATGTATGCGGTTAGGATTAAATGTTTTTTTTGTGGGGGCCGAAATAGGTTGGAGTGCGTTCGGATGTAATGTGCAGATTTGTGCTTCGTTGCCAACTAAAATAAATATGGCTAAAAATATTAATTTATTATCTTTGCTACATAATAATCGTAATTTATTTCTACCACAACAACCGATGCAAGAGATGGGTGCGGAGGAGTTTGTACTTTTGTAATATCTCCCTTGTAAAATGGAAAAACCGAACATTGCAGGTTGCTTGTTAAATTAATTTAAATTGACAGTGAATTATTTATGCATGCGTTTGGTATTTTGTTGTATGTATTTCTATTTATGTTTGTGTTTACACTGGATGAATGTTTGTAAAATCGACAACAACAACAACATCAACTAATAATTACTCACTCACACAGATATTAACATTACGAAATTTATTACAAAATGCGTTATTATGATAGTAATTAATTAATTATTTTTGTAAACGCAATTATGATCGGCTAATCTGCATTTCAAAGTAATGCTGCCGTTGAAAAGAATGAAAATTCATGTTGACATGGCTGCTGTCACAAGCGGGGCATTTAAATTGTTTATTTTTATAAAATCGCCAGAGATGAAAATGGTAAAATAAATATGTGCCATAAATATGAATACATGTATGGAATGTAAATAAATTAAATTATTTGTGGTCTTAAAATCGATTTTAACTAAATGGAAATTGAGTAAATTTTAAAAAGTGTCTTTAACTACATTAATTAAAATAGCTCAAACAAGTAAAAAGATAATACCCTCCACCTTAGGGTAAAGGAAACATTAGAGCCAATTATAATCCACATATACCAATTTTTAGACATATTCATGGGAAAAGGCGCCAAAATACATCAAAATACCAAATATCGGGAAATACCATATGGGGCTATACAAAAACATTGACCTATATATACAGTGTTTCGCCAAAAGAAATCCGCGAAGAAATGTGACAACAAACATTAAAATGCCGAATTTTGGGATGTACCGGGCTATACCAAACCGTGGGCCTATAATTACAATGACTCGCCACACGAACTGGGACCCGTTATGATCAACAAATACCAATTTTCAGACAAATCCGTGAAAAAATGTGGCAAAAACCATCAAAATACCGAATATCGGGAGGTACCTTTATATGGGGGCTATACCAAATCATGGACCCAGACATGCAATGTTTGGCCACCGGAGTTGGAACCCGTTATGACCTACAAATACAAATTTTCAGACAAAAAATGTAGCAAAAGTCATTAAAAATATCAAATATCGGGAGGTACCGTTGTATGGGGACTATACCAAAACGTGGACCGATATATCTCATTTTCAATATCAACCATCCTAAACACAATACAAATTACTCTGCGCTCTACGACAAATAATCGTGATTTCAACAGACGGACAGACGGAGGGACATGGTCAAATCGACTTGGAATTTTATGCTGATTATGAATATATATACTTTATGGGGTCTACGTCGAATATTTAAGGATGTTACAAACGGAATGACAAAGTTAATATACCCTCCTTTCCAAGGTGGAGGGTATAAAAAGTATTGTACGAATTTTGTACTAAAGAGACACTTACAGTACCAAATTTTTATTAATATGTATATTGTATGATTAGTACTGAACCGAAGTGACCTATTTTTTAAACCGATGAACCTTTCTCTCCAAAATACTCCAGACACAATAGTCCAAGTGATTCGTATCCGAAGATTTTGGTTTCCATTGTGCCCTCGAAATGAAGCGAAGAACCTCAGCACCTCAATGATGCTGTGTCCTGTTGGAATGTCCAAGTCTGTGGCCAAAATGTTTGCGTGCCGAAGTCTTAAGACATCCTTCAGAATATTTTCGCGATAATATTTGGCATTTATTGTGATGCCACGGTCGATTAATAGGAACGGAGAGAAAGTGCAGATTTTCAGCTGACCTCTAAACACGATCATTTTGTTTGTTTACGAACTGATGGACAACGAATATTTTCTTATCGGAGAAAACCAAATTCGGCAGTTCACCACTTTCGGCCAAGCGAAACAACTCTTTAGCTCTTTTGAGTCTATTTTATTTCTGTTGCGGTGTTAGTTTTTGCAATTTTGGAATTTCAATTTTTCAATATTTGCCGAATGGAATATTGCGATGCTCAGCTAACGAGCCATTTTTCGGCCACTGCGACGCGGTTTGCTGTTTCCTTCCGGCCACTTCCTTGACGTCGGGCTACGCAAGAGGTTAATTCACATTTAAATGCTGGAGTGCTCTAACGATAGCCACTTGTGGTTCTTCAGCCAAATATAAAGAAATCACACTATCACGCTAGAATTCCATCACGAATAATTTTTTTTCCGTAAAACTCCCACCAAAATGCTTTTGTACGCTTGTTAACAATATAATGGCACGGGATTAATTTTAACAGCTGTCGGAGTGGCTTTGATATGATAGTAGTCTGAAATTGGTTGTAGTTTTTTTTATCTCAACCAGTATATATGGGAGCTATATCTAAAACTGAACCGATTTCAATTTAATTTGGCGATTTTTTTATTGCAACGAATTAGGTTCCTTAGTCCGAATTTCATTGGAATCGGACATACATATCGCGTTTGGTGCATCATTTAATATCGGTCGCAAACATGTTGATGATATATCGAAATCTGAACCGATTTCAATATAATTTGGCAAATTTAGTTTTGTAACAAATTCCGTAACTTATTTCAAATTTCATTGGATTCGGACTTACCTATCTCGTTTGTGGCATAAAATATTAGAATTCTGCCCAGTGCCAAACCAAGTGGAATATCAAAAATGGTTATAGGCTATGTTACTTTAAGGATATGCTGTAGTATATTCGGAAATTTTCAGGAAAATCAGTTCAGCGGTTTTTGAGTCTATAAATTACAAACAAACAATGAAAAGTACAAGCACTTCCTCTTTTATAGATATAGATAGGATTATTAAAAACTTGACCATTTGTGTGGGAGATACCAGAAGCAGTGAACTTATATTGTCCATTTCCGAACTCGATTTGAGTATGACAATAATATTGCGAAGCACTACCCAAACAGACAGACAAACGGACGCAGAGACCGACATCACTAGATCGACTCCTAATGTCCTGAAACTGATTTGGTCAAAATATACCTAGGGACTGAAACCGTGGTATCAAATGATATATGGCTAAATATAATATGAATAAATATAGAATATTTTGACTTTCTACGACCCCATTTAAAAGGAACTCAAAATGCCAACATTTGGAAATTCTATAAGGAAAGCACGGTCAAAAAAAAAAAGAGGAGTAATCCTCCTATTCCAGAAAGTGGATCAAGGTGACCCATTTTTTGTACCAATGATTCACGGTGCAATCCAATGATCTTTATCAAACTTCAAAGCTCTATCCTAAATATTGCGACATATATATGAACATTTGGCTACCTTGATGTTCAAATTGAAACGCGTTGTTTGATGTTATTGAACATTAGCTTATATTTATTGTTTATTATACCCTCCACCATACACAGTATAGAGGGTATATTAAGTTCATCATTCCGTTTGTAACTCATCGAAATAATCATTGTAGACCCAACAAAGTATATATATTCTTGATCAGCGTTAAATTCTAAGACGATTTAGCCCTGTCCGTCCGTCTGTCCGTCTGTTGTAATCACGCTACAGTCTAAACGAATTAAGATAGGAAGCTAAAATTTTGCACAGATCCCTCTTTTGTCTGCAGGCAGGTCAAGTTCGAAGATGGGCTATAT
This sequence comes from Musca domestica, assembly GCF_030504385.1. NCBI lineage: Eukaryota > Metazoa > Arthropoda > Insecta > Diptera > Muscidae > Musca > Musca domestica. The sequence goes on along the minus strand of NW_026712192.1, from coordinate 18,255,982 downwards.
CGGTCCACGATATCGTATAGCCCCCATATAACAGTACTTCCGATATTCGGTATTTTGATGAATTCAGCCACATTTTCCAATGGAATGGTCTGAAAATCCACATAAGAAGTTCCTTATGAGTACTTTATCCCTTAAAAGAGAATTATCTATATAGGTCCACAATATCGTATAGCCCCGATACAACGGTACCCTCGGTATTTTGACGATTTTAGCGACATTTTTCAACCTATTTGTCTGATAATCCACACAAGGAGTTTCTTGTGAGTACTTTATCCATTGAAAGAGAATTGTCAATATAGGTCCACGATATCGTGTAGCCCCCATATAACGGTACCCCCGATATTCGGTATTTTGATTATTTTACCCACATTGTCTGAAAATCCACACAAGGAGCACCTTGTGGGCACCCCGGAAGAAATTATCTATATAGGCCCAAGATATCGTATAGCCCGCATGTAACGGTACCCCCCGATATTCGGTATGTTGATGCTTTCAGCCACATTTTTCAATGGAATTGTCTGAAATTCCTCACGAGGAGTTCATTGTGAGTAATTTTTCCCTTGGAAGAGAATTATTTATATAGGTCTACGATATAGTTAGCCCCCCATATAACTGTACCCCCCGATATTCGGTAGTTTGATGATCTTAGTTACATTTTTCAATGGAATTTTCTGAAATTGTACACAAGAGGTTCTTTGTGAGCAGTTTACCCCTTGACAGAGAATTCTCCATATAGAGTAACGATATCGTTTATCCCCCATATAACGGTACCCCCGATATTCTGTATTTTGATGATTTTAGCCATATTTTCCTATGGTATTGTCTGGAAATCCACACAAGGGGTTCTTTGTGAGCACTTTAACCCCTGAAAGGTAATTGTCTATATAGGTCCACAATATCATTTATCCCCCCATATATCGGCACCTTCCGATATTTAGAATTTTTAATGGATTTAATTTTTTGAAAATTTTCTAATTCATTCCAAATGGTGGAGGGTATTCAAAGCCCGGCCGAACTTACTGCTTTGTTACTTGTTTATTTTGCGATCATCTCCAAAAGCAATAGGCTTCTATTCTGACCAAAACCCATCCTCCATTTTCAATTTCGTGACGATCGGGTAAAGATATCGTATAAAGATATATATGGGAGTTATATCCTAATCTGAACCGATCTCAATAGATTTTCAATTTCGGGAAGTACGTTTCCATTTTGTGGAATTCATCTCCGATATATACATTTTTATACACTCCAACATAGTATGGAGGGCATATTAAGTTTGTCATTCCGTTTGTAACACCTCGAAATAAACATTTTAGACCCAACAAAGTATATATATATTCTTGATCAGCATATAATTCTATATCGATTTAGCAATGTCCGTCCGGAAATCGCTCTAGGCTCCGAACGAAATGAAGTAGGTTGATAAAATTTTGCTGAAATGTGTATTTTGTCTGCAGGACTTTTGGTATTGAAAATGGGTCATATAGGTCCTCGTATGCCTATAGCCCCCATGTAACGGTACCTCCCGAAATGAGGTATTTTGACGATTTTAATGACATTATTTACCGGAATCGTTTCAAAATTGGTATTTAAAGTTCGTAATAGATACTACGGCCTATGACAGAAAATGGCCCATGTATGTCCACGTCTTCTTATAGCCCCAATATAACGGTACCACCCGATATTCGGTATTTTGATGATTTTAGCGACATTATTTTCCGGAATTGTTTCAAATTTGGTATTTAAAGTTCTTAATGGATACTACAGCCTATGCCAACAAATTCTCTGTGCTGGTCTACGTTTTATAGCCTCCATGGTACCTCCCTCTATTCGGCATTTTGATGATTTTAGCTACATTATAAATAGTTTTTTTTTTAAGTTTCGCATTTGAATATTGTAATAGCTTCTGAAAAAGTTGCCTATGTAGGTCCACGTCGTCGTATAGACCCTAATATACGGCTACATTCGGTATTTTTAAGATTTTAACAGAATTTTTAATGGATTTTATTTTTTTTTTTGAAAATTGCCAAATTTGTACCAAATGGTGGATGGCCCGACCAAACTTACAGCTTTTTTACTTGTTTAATCTAATCCTTCTCGAAGTGATATCATGCACTCTATAACAGTGTTATTTGGTATAAAAGATAAAATTTAGTGAACATCGATTCAGAATTGGATATGCCTCCCATACATTAGTTCCCACTGAAACCAAACTATAACTGTTCTAAAGCCAAACGTTCATAGGTGGTATGATCTACTTTTAATAAATTCTTTTGTTACGGGGGCTCTACTAAATATGCATAGTGGTGTAGGATATCATATCGTCGGCCCCGTCCGATTTCTGACTTATCTTTACTGGTTACTTACTCTTACATTATTTCAATATTTTAATTTTGTAGGAGAAAATAACAGGGGGTATGTAAGGAGTGTAGCACATCATCATGATTATGATTTACCCCATTTAAATGAATCCAGTAGCGAGCGGAGCACATTTGTATGGTAAATCTCCTTAATCCGCTTTAAGTTTTAAGCATATAATTTTTTTTATTGATTTTTATTAGTTTGAATTTATTGCTCTTACATTTTTTGCAATTTTTGAAATTTTAATCATTTTGTTTATATTTTTTTCTGTTCATTATCCCACATCATAACAACATAACATATCGAACGTGTTGAATGAATACGAATACAGTTTTGAATAACTTGCATCTGAATTGATTTTAATTTATTATTAAAATTGTCATCATATCGTCGATGTTAAACGAGGAAGCAGCTACAAATTATCACAATCACAAATTAAATATAATGATGATTTACAAAAAAGCCAATATTATTAATTAATCACTTTTATAAAATGCAGTTAGTAAATGCAACTCCATGTCATGCATTTTAAACTTACAAGCCCATCATCCAATCGTTTTTTAATTAAATTTGTGACATCAATATTCAGCCGTTTTAATTGACGCTAAAATCGTTGGCTGTAACACTAAATCAGCGTGATTCGCATTCGTAATTGAGTGTAAAACCCAGTTTTAATAGAAATTATAATTTGAACAATTGAGAATGTAGTTCAGTTGAATGAATCGCATTTAAATCCTGTGGAATTACCACTATACAAACATTGTGAAATCGGCGAGTGTAAACAATTTCCAGTCGATATTGTTTTTCCACATGGGAAAATGTATATTTGCAATTGTTTGATAAAAATTTGAAATTATTTGTTAACAATTATATGACGAGGACACATATATACTTTGATAGAATCAAGAAGGTGGTACAGCAAATTAATGATGTCATACCCTATATACATATAAATTCACATGAGATTCGTTTTTGAAAATTTGATTCGTTTTGCGGTCCAACGGTTAAAATATTTATTCCGAAAATCAAATGCGGAATTAATACTTAAATACGTGTAAACTACCTTTAATTCAAAATGACACTCTTTATGTGATGAGTCAAATGCATAACGCTGTGCGACACAAAAAGTACTTGCATCGAAAATAAAGCTAAAAAGTAAAAACGCAGTAAGTTCGGCAGGGGCCGAACTTTGAATACCCTCCACCATTTCGAACGAACTTGAAAATTTTCAAAAATAAAATCCTTTAAAACATTCTGTTAAAATTTTTAAAATACCAAATATAGCCGTTATATTGGGGTTTATACGACGTGGGCCTATATAGGCATTGTTTGTCATAAGCCATTACCATATTCAAATTCGAAACTTAAAATAAACGGTGAATAATGTAGCTAAAATCATCAAAATATCGTATATAGGGAGGCACCGTTATATCGGAGCTATACGAAGACCTGGACCTGCATAGACAATTTTCAGTTACAGGCTGTAGCATCCATTACAAACTTAAAATACGACGTCCCATACAATTTCGGTGAGTATTGTACCTAAAATCATCAAAATACCGAATATAGGGAGGTACCGTTATATCGGAGCTGTGCGAATACCTGGACCTGCATAGGCAATATTCTGTCACAGATTGTAAATCTCATTACGAATTCTAAAAAAGTAATTTGAAACAATTCTGGTGAATAATGACGCTAAAATCATGAAAATACCGAATATTGGAAGGTTCCGTTATATGGGGGGCTATACGAAGACGTGGACCTGCACAAACAATTTGCTGTCTTAGAGTGTAGTATCCATTTCCAACTCCACATACCAAATTTTAAACGATTTCGGTGAATAATGTCGCTAAAATCATTAAAATACCGAATATCGGGAGGTACCGTTATATAGGGGCTATATGAAAATGTGGACTTGCACAGAGTCTGCCTATTGGAAAAATAAACATGTATGCCAAAGACAGACAGACGGACATCGCTAAATCGACTTAGAATTTTACGCTGATCAAGAATATGTATACTTTGTTGGGTCTGGCATGAGTATTTCGAGGAGTTACAAACGGAACGACAAAGTTAATATACCCTCCATAGTATGGTGTGGGTATAAAAATATCGAAAAAAGCATCAAATTTTAGAATTATTTTAGATTTGTTCGAATTGGACACCTTTGGCACGAATTTTGGCCTTCACACGGCCAATAAAATCGTCACACACTGCTCGAATGTTGCTCTGCGGTATTTTGGTCCATTCCCGGCGAAGTGTTGCTTGAGCTGATCGACACTTTGGATTTTTTTAGTGCCAACCTTTCTCTCCAAAATACTCCAGACACAATAGTCCAACGGTTTGGTATCCGGAGATTTTGGTGAACATAATGCGTTCTAAATGAAGCGAGGAACCTCATTTTGTAATCATTCGTGGATTGCGCGTGCTGAGTGCGATGGTGCTGAGTCCAGTTGGAATGCCCATGGTCCTCGGGCAAAAAGTTTGCGTGCACAAGGCTTTAATACACCCTCCAGAATATTTTTGCGATATATTGATGACGGTCGATTGATACGAGCGGCCGGCGCTTAAGTTCTAGTGGCCAACCGAAGGTGCACATTTTTTAGCTGACCTCTTTGGTAAGTGAACACGATCATGTTGTTTGTTTACAAACTGCTGGACAACGAATTTTTTCTCATTGGAGAAAACTAAATTCGGAAGTTTACCACTTTTGGCCAAGCGAAGCAACTCTTTAGCTCGTTTGAGTCTATATTCGTTCTGATGCGGTGTTAGTTCTTGTACTCTTTGGAATTTCAATGGTTTTACCACGAGCTCATTTTTTAATATTTGCCGAATAGAATATTGCGATATGTTCAACTCACAAACCATTTTTCGGCCACTGCGACGTGAGTTTCGATCAAGTAGTTTCTTTACTTTTAGAACCATTTCTGCAGATGTTGCTAATTTCTTCCGTCCACCTCCTTGATGTCGGCCTACGTTGCCAGTATCATGCAAGCGAGCGATGGTACGAGACACAATAGTTTTATTCACATTTAAAGGCTGGAGTGCTATAACGATAGCCACTCGTAATTTTCCAGCTAAATATAAAGAAATCATACTATCACGCTTGAATTCCATGACGCTTGAATTTCTGAAAAATTCTCACCAAATTGCTTTTGTAAACAATATAATGAGCCGTCACTGAAATAATTTCAGCAGCTGTCGGACGAGTGGTTTAGAAATGACAGCAGTCTGAAGTTGGTTGCAGCTTTTAAATCTCACCCTGTATATACTATGTAAAGTTTATTATGAATATTTTGCGAACGGAAGACGATATTAACTGAGGGTATATTAACTTTGTCATTCCGTATGTAACATCTATAAATATTCGTCGTATACATCATAATGTATGTATATATATATATATATATATATATATATATATATATATATATATATATATATATATATATATATATATATATATATATATATATATATATATATATATATATTTAACCCCTGAAAGGTAATTGTCTATATAGGTCCACAATATCGTTTATCCCCCCATATATCGGCACCTTCCGATATTTAGAATTTTTAATGGATTTAATTTTTTGAAAATTTTCTAATTCGTTCCAAATGGTGGAGGGTATTCAAAGTATATATATATATATATATATATATATATATATATATATATATATATATATATATATATATATATATATATATATATATATATATATATATATATATATATATATATACATATATATACTTTATATACTTTGGTATTTAAGAAGATTTGGTGGATGATGACCCTTGAAGTATAAAATTGTCTATAGAGGCGCCGTTTTGGTATGACCCCATACAACGGCCTTATTATCATTATTAGTATATTTTTCTGCGATTTGGTGAGAATTGCGAAAAACAGCCCAGCGGCCCTTGACTTATAAGCAAAATAAAAACCAGTAAAGAAAGTCTTAAAGTCGGCGGGGCCGACTTTATGATACCCCACACCACTTTGCTAATTTAGTAGAGCTCCACATAACAATTAAAAGTTTTTATGGGAGAACTCAATCATACACGCTATGATTATAATTATAATTTAAAGTTCAAAGGACTAAACATGCCGAAGCATTTGTATCTTTTAAACTCGGACTTGTATTGACCATTTGGTGCACAATTAATTTGAAATCGGATAAATATATATATGGGAGCTATATCCAAATCTGAACCGATCTCGATAAAATTTGGCAAAGATATTTCTGAGCTGTATTTGATATATTTCCCTGAATATCGTTGTAACGGGTCATATTACGGCTGTGGGTAACAAATATGACAAATCGGATGAACAGTATATATGGGAGCTATAGCTATATCTGAACCGATCTTGACCAAATTTGACATACTAGCTTCTAGACTCAATTCGGTCGTAAGTGCAAATGTCATCCAATTTGGATAAATATTAGACGTTTGATGCACAATCAAAGTTAAATCGGACGAAGTTATATGTGGGAGCTATATCCAAATCGGAACCGATCTCGATAAAATTTGGCAAAGATATTTCTGAGCTGTATTTGATATATTTCCCCAAATATTGTTGTTACAGAGTGCATATTACGGCTGCGGAGGACAAACATAACAAATCGGATGAACAATATATGTGGGAGCTATAGCTATATCTGAACCGATTTCGATCAAATTTGGCATACTTATTTTCAGGTCCAATCTGATCGTACGTGCGAAATTCCACACTATTCGGATTGATATTGCACGTTTGGTGCACAATAAAAGGCAAATCGGACGAAGATATATATGGGAGCTATATCTAAATTTTGACCGATTATCTCCAATTTCAATAGAGTTCGTCCTTGGGCCAAACAAATGATTTGCGCAAAATTTCATCTGGATAGGGCAATAAATGCGAACTGTACTTTGTTTACAAAAATACATGGACAGACGGACGGACGGACGGACATGCATAAAGCGACTCAGAATGTGATTCTATGCAGATTATCAATAGGAACTATGGGTCTATCTCGTTTCATGGGTCTATCTCGTTTCATAATAAGGGTACCACCTTGTGGTATAGGGTATAAATATGATTCTTAAGTGCTACAAAAACTTTTCTAACTTAACCTAATGCAGCCACACAATTATTCTTATATATTCTAATACTAAATGGAGAGCATTGCAGGGCTGCTTGTTATTTCATTCAAGTCTTGTGCATCCATTGAGCGCATCGATATTTGTGCGCGTGGGTCATAACCTTTTTAATCTCACACATTATCGAATGCGTCAGCGCACAAGATCACTGAATTGTTCACATGTGGTATTTTATGGCGGCTGGGAAATATGTAATTTCCGAATATTTATTGTTTATTGCGGGATTTTCCCAGCGCCTCAACCGCACTCAAAAGTATGTACAAAGTATTTTGTATATCCGATGAGAAAACATTCGTTTTCCAGCAGTTTGATGGTGTGGGCCTCCATAACAGCCGATGGTCGTACTCTACTCGTATTAATCGATCGTGGCATCAGAATAAATGCCGAATATTTTCGCGAAAATATTCTGGAGGGTGTATTAAACCCTTGGCACGCAAACACTCAGCACGCGCAATCTAAGAATGGTTACAAAATGAGGTTCCTCGCTTCAATGACCACCAAAATCTCTGGATACCAATCCGTTGGACTATTGCGTCTGGAGTATTTTGGAAAGCAAGTTTGGCACTATAAAATACTAAAGTGTTGATAACCGCAAGCAAGCGCTTCGTCGGGAATGGGCCAAAATACCGCAGAGCAACATTCGGGCAGCGTCTGACGGTTTCATTGGCATTTTGAAGCCCATAATTCGTGTCAAAGGTGACCAATTTGAACAAATCTAAACTTATTCTAAAATTTGATGCCATTTCCGACATTTTTTGCTTTAATTCAATAAAATTAAAAAAAAAAAAAAAAATAAAAATTATGGCGTTTGACATTATTGCAGATTTTTTTATCTCACCCTGTAGTATGGGGAGAGTATCCATTTTGGTTTCCGTTAATAATCGGTCAGAGTAATCATTTCCATTAGCTCAAACTATAAGGTGAACCTCATATAGGTTATTTATATATTATTAATTTATTATTTTCAAACTCGTTATTGTTCAATACGTCAATAACTTTTTGTCAAATATGTCATTTACTCTTACAATGTGCAGAGTTTTCTTTATTTTTTATTTTCTTAAATCACCTTTGGCATCTCTTTGCATATTTTATGACACTTGTTTTTGCACTTCATTATTATTTTTTTATTGCCCCACAAAAACTCTACAACAACATCAATACATTTTAATTATAAATAAAAAAGTAATTCAATGCCGTTTTTAACATTGTTAAATGTTACAGTTTTTATCAATTGGCTTGCACTGCATTAATTGAATTTTGGATATTGCAATGCAATTTGAATATTTGAGCACAAAAACCAGAAGGAGGAAAAAAGAGGATAACAATTGTAAATGTCATAAAAATTATAAATTTAACAGATTAAAATCGATATAATTCAATATTGAAATAATGACAGTGTACCATTGAGAAGAACAATACAAATTTGAAGTATTTATAAATGAGAACAAGGTTATATTCTACAGAACTATAATTTTAGGTAATATATGTCTTGGTTTCAAACGCTTTTAATTCGCATGAAGGAGTCCAATAGAATATGAAGATGAATAATTTAATTAATGTGCATGTTATATAAATATTCCTTCTCTGAATATTGAATTGTTGTAGGTAAAAATTAATACCTTAATTTTTAAATTTAAATTTCAAATGTTGTTATAATATTGTTTAAAAAAAAAAACAACGGCCCTGCACAATTTCGAGACAAAAACATTAAAAAAATATTTCAATTTTAAATGATTCTGTCAGTCAATTTTATTATACCCTTCACCTTGGAAAGGAGGGTATATTAACTTTGTCAGTTCGTTTGTAACATCCTTAAATATTCGTCGTAAACCCCATAAAGTATATATATTCATAATCAGCATACAATTCTAAGTCTGTCTGTCCGTCTGTCTGTCTGTCTGTTGAAATCGCGATACAGCCCACATTATTTGACGTAGAACGCCAAAATTTAGCAGAGCAATTTATATTGTGTTTATGATGGTTGGTATTGAAAATGAGATATATCGGTCCACTTTTTGGTATATAACGGTACCTCCTCATATTCGGTGTTTTGATTATTTATGCCACATTTTTTTACGGATTTGTCTGAAAATTGGTATTTGTAGGTCATAGCGGGTCCCAGTTCGTATGGCAAAATATAGCGTGTATAGCTCCACGCTTACGTATAGCTCCCCTATAAAGGTACCTCCTGATATTCGGTATTTTGATTATTTGTTTTCCAATTTTTTTCACGAATTTGTCTAAAAATTGGTGTTTGTTGGTCATAAAGGGTTCCAGCTCCGGTGGCGAAACATCGCATGTATGGGTCCACGATTTGGTATAGCCCCCATATAACGGTACCTCCCGATATTCGGTATATTGATGGTTGTGCCACATTTTTTCACTGATTTATCTAAAAATTGGTATTTGTAGGTCATAATGGGTCCTAGTTCGTGTGGCGAAACATTGTATGTACAGGTCCACGTTTTGGTATAATCCCCATATAGCGCTACCTCCCGATATTCGGCATTTTAATGGTTTTTGCCACATTTCTTCGCGGATTTTTCTAGAAATTGGTATTTGGTGGTCTTAATGGGTTCTAGCTCTTTTGGCGAAACACTGTGTATAGTCCGCGTTTTTGTATAGTATCCATATATTTCCCGATATTCGGTATTTTTATGATTTTTGGCACATTTTCCCATAATATGTCTAAAAATTGGTATATGTGGGTCATAATGGGCTCTAATGTTTCCTTTACCCTAAGGTGGAGGGTATTAAAAGTTTGTCTCGGCCGAACTTAATGTGTTTTACTTATTTAATTTTAAATTCACCAAAAAAATATTTGGCGATCCTCTTCCTTAAACTTCAAAAAGAACAGTGCGGCCTTTTTCAAACACAGAAACACCACTTCTTACTACTCAATACTTAATTTAAATCAATGATTTCTATAGAGAATATTTTTTTGCAAATCAGCTGATTCTTTATTTTTTGGACGAGAAGGTTTTTGTAAGGAAGACCATCAAATATCGATTTCGGAAACGTGGAAAATTATCGCAAGGATTTTGGTGTGAAGTCTTTCAAAAAATCAGAAATAGAATGTAAGAAGAATTACATATCAATGACCCACGCAGAAATACGGGTGAATGGGCTCTTGAAAAGTTGGCCAAAGATCCATTTATTTTTTTATCGAAACATTGTGTTCAGTGTCGAAGTTTATTTTTGTTCAATGGATACATAAATAAACTGAAATGTAAAGTTTGGAGTGAAGAGTGCATCCAAAAAAAGTCGCAGTTTGCTGCGCATGCTTATGCCACACCGCATGTGTAACAATGAACTTTTCAGAGGCGAGTTTGGTGAATATTTCATTTCATGTTCTCGACCGGCCAAGTAGCCGCCTATAGCGTGCGATTTAACACTGAAATACAACATTGAATTATTTATTTTATGAAAAATTTTCCAACAAGCCTTAATTAAAACCTAATACTGATTTTATATATTACTAGCTGGCCCGGTCCGCGTTGCCGGCCCGTACTTTTTGTCTTTAATACATATTTTTTAAAGCATAATAAATCACAGATCTGACTTATGTATGAGGCACAATTTTTATACCCTCCACCATATTAAGCTTGTCATTCCGTTTGTAACACCTCGAAGTATACATTTTAGACCCCATAAAATATATATATTCTTGATCAGCATAAAGTTCTATGTCGATTTAGCGATGTCCGTCCGTCTGTCCATCTATCCGTCTTTGGAAATCACTCTAGCTTTCGAACGAATTGAAGTGAATTCATAAAATGTTACACAAATGTATCTTATGTCTGCAAGACTTTCGGTATTGAAAATTGTCTGTACAGGTCCATGTCTTCGTATATCCCCCATAAAACGGTACTTCCCGATATTCGGTACATTGTTGATTTTAGCGACATTATTCACCGAAATTGTTTGAAACATGGTATTTGAAGTTCGTAATGGATACTACAGCCTATGACAGAAAATTGTCAGGTCCACGTTTTCATGTAGCCCTCATGTAATGGCACTTTCCTATATTCGGTATTTTGATAATTTTAGCGACATTACTCACCGGAGTAGTTTCAAATTACGTATTTAAAATTTGTAATGGGAACTACAGCCCGTAACAGAAAATTGTCTATGCAGGTCCAGGTCTTCGTATGGGCTATATATGTCAGTACCTCCTTATAATCGGTATTTCGACGATTTTAGCTAAAATACTCACCGAGATTGTTTGAGATGTCGTATTTGATGTTCGAAATAGATGATATAGCTTGTAACAGAAAATTGTCTATGCAGGTCCAGGTCTTCGTATAGCTCCGATATAACGGCATCTCCGTTTATTCAGGTTTCGAAGTTGAATATGGTAATGGCTTTTGACAAACAAAGCCTATATAGGTCCACGTCGTATAGACCCCAATATAACGGCTGTATTCGGTAGTTTTAAGATTTTAAGATAATTTTTAACGGATTTTATTTTTTGAAAATGTCCAACTTCGTTCCAAATGGTGGAGGGTATTCAAAGTTTGGCCTGGCTGAACTTACTGCTTTTTAACCTATTTTAATTTGATATATTTCTGATTGGAAGGCCTAATTGCCAACCATTTTTTAAGTATTTTTTATTATTATTCCTTTTTTATAAAAATATGTAGAAGGTTTAGAAAGTTTTTTTTTTTTCAAAGGATAAATTATATTTTCTGCCTTTACTAAAATTTTGTTAATTTTTACTGATTAAGATATGATAATCAAAACAAAACCTGTAAGGAAAAACTCAAAGTCGGGCGGCGCCGACTATATGAGACAAAAATATTTCTGGGTTGTATCTGATATCTGGTACCAAATATTATTCTTCTGGAGGGCATATTACGCATGAGAGTGCATACTACGCTTTTTCTGAACCGATTTCCCGCTTTTTCTAAACCGATTATGTACTTGCTTCTAGACTGAACTCCGTTAAAAGTACCAAAATTCAGTATATTTGGGCTGATATTAGCTATTTGGTGCTCAATAAACCTCAAATCGGATAAAGATATGTACGGGAGATTTATCCAAATCTGAACCGATCTTGACAACATTTAAGGCACTTATGTCTGAGCTGTATCTGATATGTGCTTTGTTGTGGAGTGCATATTACACATGTGAGGGACTTTAATACCAAATCGGATGAAGCATATATATGGGAGCTATAGAACCGATTATCAAAATTTTGAAGTACTTGCTTCTTGACCGAATTCGGTCGGATGAGAAAAAATACAGGTCATTTCTACTGATATTTTCCATTTGGTGCACACCTAACCCGAAATCAGTTGAAGACATATATGGGATCCATATCTAAATTTTAAACGATTATCTCCGATGTCAAAAGGGTTCCTCCTTGGGTCAAATAAATCATTTATACAAAATATCTCGATCGGGCAATAAATTTCGACATGCACTTGTTTCCAAAAAATTCATGGAAAAACGGACGGACATGCATATATCGATTCAGAATGTGATTCTATGCAAATCATCAAATGGAACTATGGGTCTATCTCGTTTCCTCCTTCATGTTACAAACTAATGCAGAAAGACATAATACCCTTACCACATAGTGGTAGGGTATAAACATATGAATGAAAGAAACGGAATGCTTCCTTTGAATTTAGTTCTGATTTTGGGGATCTAACCCCATTGGGCCCTGCAGAGACCTACGTTATAGGTGTTTTTTTTTTTATTGGAAAATTTTGTAGTTTTTATCCACTGAGAAACAAAATACCAAATAATGGGTTTGTATAAATTTCTGTCTGAAACCCTCAAAATACATAAAATAAGAAAGTACCATTATATAGGGCCTTCACAAAATTTTGCAGGGAGAGATTTTCAAAATACCGAAGATGTGGAAGTGCCATAATAGTGGATTTATATTAAAAAAAATTGCAGCAATCTGGAAAAGTTTTAGCGTGAAGAGATCATACCTACTCAGAACTCTAAATTTCAAGCTTCATATGATTTGGGTTTCAATTGTGGTCAAAGCATTCAAAATACCGAAAGTAAGGAAGTAACGCTAAGTGGGGGCCATACCGAAACGTGGACCGATATGTCCCATTTTAATACCAAATATGCTAGAGGTAATATAAATGTATGAGGAAATGTATATAAATGTATGAGCGATGGAGTGCTTCCCTGAATAAATCTCCGTGTCTCCACTAGCATCGTATGGACTTGTTGTGGTTCAAATTCTACTGAGTAGATTTTGACCCAAACAAAAAATTAAGGTGTGAGGCCTTTCAAAATACAGCTTGTGTAAGAAATAATGTTCAACGATTAATGATATTTTTTTTATTTTTTAATACCCTCCACCATAATATGGAGGGTATATTAAGTTTGTCATTCCGTTTGTAACACCTCGAAATTCACATATTATATATTCTTGGTCAGCATAAAATTTTATGTCGACTTAGTGATGTCCGTCCGTCTGTGAAGATCACTCTAGCTTCCGAACGAATTGAAGTAGATTGATAAAATTTTACTCAAATGTATGTTATGTCTGCCGAACTTTTGGTATATATAACGGTTTCTACCGATATTGTGTATTTTGATGATTTTAGCGACATTATTCACCGAATTTTTTCAAATTTGGTATTTGAAGTTCGTAATGGATACTACAGCCTAAGACAGAAAATTGTCTGTGCTGGTCCACGTCTTCGTATAGCCCCCCATATAACGGTACTCCCGATAATCGGTATTTTGATGATTTTATCTACATTTTTACCGATTTTTTTAAGTTTCACATATGAATATTATAATGGCTTATGACCTATGCATGTCCATGTCGTCGTATAGACCCTAATATAACGGCTACATTCGTTATTTTTAAGATTTTAACAGAATTTTTAACAGATTTTATTTTTGTGAGAATTGCCAAAATCATTCAAAGCGATGGATTTCGGCAAATCCGACCGAATTCGCCTCAGAAGCAAGTGTTTCAAATTTTGTGAAAATCGTGTCAGATATGGCTATATCATATATTTCATCCGATTTGATGTTTCATATCATAGTTGGTTTGAGCTGCTTCACTTAAATTCCCCATTCACCATAGGTTTCAATTCCAGTTGAACTACATTTCAACTTTTCCCTTAGAAATTCAGTTTCAAGTTTTTCATCTTGTAGTTTTCGTATCGTTTAACGTACCACCATTCCATGTCGGCTAACAACAGTTGACTGAACACAATGTAATAGATTCAATGAAATATCTTTACTCTTCTGTTAAGATAAAATTTATTTTATGCTCAACAACATACAACATGTATAACATAAAATCTGTAGCTGCTGTAAATAGCATAAATCTCTCAAAAGCAGAAGTGGAAAGTAAGAGAGCATTTGAAAGTAAAATATACGTTCGAAAGTTCTCTTAAATACGGTAATATTACAATTAGTCATAAATATGCAAATCATGAAAGGAGAATTCTAAGGAGATATTCAAAATAACATTCCTGTGTTGAATTTTACTTTTTTAATAATAAACGATAACAGAACACTGTGTAAATAAAAAAAAAAAAATAAAAAATTATTAAAAATAATAATAATAGTAACAAGAAAAACGCAGTATTACTACTTAGATCAGCACTTATAATTTTTTGGCAGTAGCGTTTCTATACAAAAAGAAGAAGAAGCAATTTCATAAAAAATAATACCCTACACCACTATGCATACTTAGTAGATCTAGCCGAAGCAATTAAACGTTTATATATAATAAGTTGAAAACGAATGGAACTAATATATGGAAGGTTATTCTACTCTGAATTGGTGTCCATTAAATTTGAAGGAGGCACTTGAGTCCGTTTTTCGCCGAAGTCGCTCCTATTTGAGCTGATATTACACTTTCGATGCTAGTAAATGTTAAATCGGGTGAAGATAAATATGGGAGCTATATTGAAATCTAAAGCGATCTCAATAAAATTTAGCAGATGCATTTTTATGCTGCTATAGCTGACACCAAAATATCATTGTTTTGTAGTGCATTTTGGGAATATGAGAGACTTAAATAAATAATCAGATATTAATATGTAAGGGACCTATAGTTATGTCTGAACCGATTTTTTTCGAATTTGACACACTTCCCGAATATTGTTTGTATGAAGTTCATATTATGGCTGCGAGGGAAAAAATAACAAATCGAAAAAACAATATATATGGAAGCTACAGCTATTATCAACTCTATTCTTTATTTGTTTTGAGTGAGAAAAGAAAACCAACCGAATGGTTTGGTCTTTGATTAAATTCTAATTATATTTAAAAAATATGTTTCTTAAGTGCTACAAAAACTAATCTAATTTAACCTAATCGCAGCCACACAATTATTCTTATCTATTCTAATATTAAATGGAGAACATTGCAGGACTGCTTGTAATTTCATTCTAGTGGTCTTGTGCATCTACTGAGCGCATCGATATCTGTGCGTGTGGGTCATAACCTTTATTATCTGACACATATCGTATGCGTCGGCGCACAAGATCACCGAATTGTTCACATGTGGTATTTTTTGGCGGCTGGGAAATATGTAATTTTTGAATATTTATTGCATATTGCTAGATTTTAACAGCGCCTTAACCGCACTCAAAAGTATGAACAAAGTATTTTGTAGAGCTATATCTAGACCGATTTGCATCAAATTAGAAGTACTTGTTTCTAGGTTCAGCTTGGTCGCATGTGCCAAATGCGATCCTATTTAGGCTAATACAAAACAACGGGCGCAGAATAAAGAACACATGGGATAAATACATATACAGCGTGAGATAAAAAAATGCAACAAAGTCAAACGCCATAATTTTCACATTTTTTAACTTTATTAAATGAAAGAAAAAATATCGGAAATAGCATCAAATTTTAGAATAAGTTTAGATTTGTTTGCATTGGTCACTTTTGGCACGAATTATGGCCTTCAAACGGCCAATGAAACCGTCACACGCTGCCAGAATGATGCTCTGCGGTATTTTGGCCCATTCCCGGCGAAGCGCTTGCTTGAGGCGTTCGACACTTTGGTATTTTTTAGTGCCAACCTTGCTTTTCAAACTACTCCAGACACAATTGTCCAACGGATTGGTGTCCGGAGATTTTGGTGGCCATTGTGCGCTGGAGATGAAGTGAGGAACCTCATTTTGTAAACATATTTGGGCGGCGCGTGCTAAGAGCGATGGTGCTGAGTTCTGTTGGAATGTCCAAGGTCTGCGGCCAAAATGTGTGTGCCAAAGGCTTTAATACACCCTCCAGAATATTTTCGTGATAATTTTTTCTGCATTTGTTCTGATGTCACGGTCGATTAATATGAGCGGAGAGCGACCATCGGCTGTTACGGCTGCCCACACAATCACCATGGCCGGCGCTTGAGTTCTTATGGCCAACCGAAGGTGCACTTTTTCAGCAGACCTCTTTGGCAAGTTAACACGATCATTTTGTTTGTTTACAAACTGCTGGGCAATGAATATTTCCTCATCGAGTAAAATCAAATTCGGCAGTTCAGCACTTTGGGCCAAGCGAAGCAACTCTTTAGCTCTTTTGAACCTATTTTCTTTCTGCTGCGGTGTAAGTTCTTACACTTTTTGGAACTTTAATGGCTTTACCCCGAGCTCATTTTTCAATGACGAATGGAATATTGCGATATGTTCAGCTCACGAGCCATTTTTCGGCCACTGCGACACGGGTTTCGATCAAGTCGCTTCTTTACTTTTCGAATCATTTCTACTGATGTTGATGTTTTCTTCCGTCCAATTCCTTGTCGAGCGAACGTACGAGACACAAAAGATTTATTCACATTTAAGTGCTGGAGTGCTCTAACGATAGCCACTTGTGGTTTCCAGCTAAATATGGAAAAATCACACTATCACGCTTGAATTCCATTACGAATAACTTTTTTTATGGAAAATTCTCACCAAAATGCTTTTGTACGCTTGTAAACTACATAATGAGCTGCCACTGGAATAATTTTAACAGCTGTCGGACTTGAGGCTTGGAAAAAACAACAGTCTGAACTTGGTTGCAGTTTTTTCATCTCACCCTGCATATGGGAGCTATAGCTATATTCTAAGTAAGTACTTGTTACTAGGATGAATTCAGTTGGATGTGCAAAAACTCAGGTCATTTCGACTGATGTTAGCCATTTGGTGCACAATCCGAAATCGGACGAAGATATATATGTGAGATACCGATTCTCATCTATAGGGTTGTTCCTTGGCCCAAACAAATATTGTTTGGAAAATTTTATCTCAATCGGTACATTGTAAAGAATCTCTCATTTGTTTCGAAAATTATGATAGATATAAAATTATTGAAAATTGCGACCCTTTGTGAATAAGGTACCAGAAGGGGTTCGCAGATATATAGCACATTCACAACAGATCTTGTGTTAGCAAAATGTTTATATGTATGAAATATAGAGAGAACTTGATGCTTTTTTGGATTTTATAAATATTTTGGTTATTCAAAATGTTTACCCCTTATGGGGGAAGTACAATAAAGATTCGTCCGATCTCTACCATTTTTTATGACTGATCCTGTATTGATAGAAATATTCAGATGTGCAACGGATGTTGATTTCGCGTTTTATGATGTTTTATGATTGAATATTAAAAATGTCTACCTTTTGTGGGGGAGGTACCAGAAGGAGTGGGCCGATATATTCCGTCTTAATGCCAGATCTTGGGTTGTTAATAATATTAGGATGTGTGACATTTGAAGACAATCGGACTCTTAGATCATATTCTAAAAGAGTTATATTTATTCAAAAGTTTGACCCTTTGTGGGAAAGGCACTTATATTATCCATTTTTGTCCCTGACCTAGAACTGACGCTAATATTAGAATTTGCAAAGTTGGAGCAAAATCGGATTATCGTTTCTCTTTCTGTGCAGAAAATATATTCTTTGAAAATGTTGACATTTTGTGGGGGAGGTACCAGAAGGAATCGACCGATTTGACAATAATATTACGATGTACCAAGTTTGCATCAAATCGGATACTCCCTTAGAGAATTATCGTACGCACCAGCCAGACAGACGGACATTGCTAGATCGACTCCAAATATCCTGGAACGGATTTGGTGTAAAGACACCTAGAGGCGTATCAAATTATATATATCCTCTCTAGCTATATGGCTGAGGGTATAAAAACAAATAAATTTGCAGAACAACAACCGGCTATTAGAATTTGTTTGGAAAAATTAGCATTCTTTCTTATTTCTCAATATTTATAAATATGTACCAACAACTTTGCGCTAACCCATAAAAGTTTTTGAAATGTAAGACATGTGGGAACTATTGTTAAAAATGTAAATGCTCAAATTGCTATACGCAATAGGCAGCAGGTATCATGTTGCATACATTTGTTTCCATTTGTTAATCCTGTAGGCAGAAATAGATACCAAGAAATAAGTATCCATCAATCATTTTCTCTATTCATACAAGGTGCTTTACATACAGAATTGCTTCTAGCGCCTCTCGCTACTAATGTATGCCAAACCATTCGGTGGAATGATTCTTTCTCAACTTGAGTATTTTATACATATGCGAACACAAAAAAAAAAATGCATTTTAGCAGTTATAAATTTATTGCGAGTAATTAATCTTCAACGTGTAAACCTCCACCCGGCTGCAGGAGAAATAATGCCCGAAAATTTAACAATATATCTTAATGCTATTTTGTAAGAAAAGTTTCCTCCGAAAACAATGGGCGAATGGGAGGTTGGGAAGGGGGAGGGAAACTTTGCAACTAACATCCATTATTCTTCAATAAAATCTGCAGCCAGCAACTTGTTTCCCTTTATTAGTCAAAAACTTATAGAGTGAACCCTGGTATGTGCAAAGAATTTAAACAATGGCAATATTTTATGTTTCCGCATGTTTTTCATTCCACAACAGAACAAAGGCAAAATAATCCTGTACTCACAAGCAAAAAAAAAACAGAACTGAACTGAACTGAAAATGCCACTATTCACCGCATAATGGGTGGTTATTATGCAAAGTAATTTTCATTATATGCATTACATATATACGAGTAGGTGTGTAGTTCAGGAACTTTAGTATGATGATAAACTTTGTAGTTCTAAGAAACAGACGAAAGTTATGTGTAGTGTTGTTTGCAAGGAGAATATGTTCGCAGAGACATGAGATCGAATTCAGTCATGGTGTACTTACACTGTGCCACAAAATCTAGCAAATTATGAAAGTAGAGCTAAGGCTAGAAGACAAGTCCATCTGCGTTTTTAAAATAGCGTAAAAAGACAAAGCAAGTTCCCTCCTCTTCCATATTTTGTATACCCTCCACCATTCTATGGAGGGTATACTAACATTGCCATTCCGTTTGTAACTCCCCGAAATACTCATGTTAGACCCTACAAAGGATCAGCATAAAATTCAATAAATATCAGTGTGTCTGTCTGGTGTAATCACGCTATTTTTCGATCGAATTTAGATAGAAGTCTAAAATTTTGCACACATGTGTATTTGCCAGTAGGCAGGTTATGTTCATAAATAGGCCATGCCAGTACACGTTTTCGTACCCCCATAGAATGGTTACCTTCCAATATTCGGTATTTAAATGATTCTAGGACATTATAGACGGAAATTTATTTTTGAAGCTCGCCAACGAAAAAATGACATATGTAGGCCCACATCTTCGTATATCCCCATATAAGGGTGCCTCCCAATATTTGGTATTTTAATTATATTCGCGGCATTATTAACATCAATCGTTTTGAATTTCGTATTTGAAGTTCGAAATCTGAACTACAGCCTACAGCGGAAAATTGTTTATGCAGATCCACGTCTTCGTATAGCCCACTACAGCATCTCCCTTTATTCCGTGTTTTGATGATATTAGCGAAATTGTTCACCGAAATTGTTTCAAAATTCGTATTTGAAGTTCGGAATCAGTCTATGACAAACACAAAAAAACAAGCAGGTCCTCGTTTTGCTATAGCCCCGCATAACAGGTTTCATTTAAGCGGCATTTTTCAATATTTTTTTTATTTTAAAGTTCCTTTCAAACGCCCTTCCGGGCACAACTTAGCTGTTTTATACCCTCCACCATAGTATGGAAGGTATATTAAGTTCGTCATTCCGTTTGTAACTCATCGAAATACTAATTTTAGACCCAAGAATGTATATATATTCTTGATCAACGTAAAATACACAGACGATTTAGCCCTGCCCGTCCGTCCGTCTATCTGTCCGTCTGTTATAACCACTCTATAGTTAAAACGAATTAAGATAGACAGCTAAAATGTTACACAGGTCAGTATTTTGTATGCAAGCAGATTAAGTTCGAAGATGGGCTATATCGGTGCACCATATCGTATAGCACCCATGTAACGGTACCCCCCACCGATATTCGGTATTTTGATGATTTTGGGGGCCCACTACTTCCACACAAAATGGCAACATTTTCAAATTAATTACTTTATTGCACAGAATGAGAAAAGGTAATCCGATTCTGCTCCCACTTTGCAAATCATATTTCTTGCGTCAGTTCTAAGTCAGGTGCAAAAATGGATAATATCGGTCCACTCCATGAAGTGCCTCCCCCACAAAGGGTCAACATTTTCAATAATTACAACTCTCATAAAATATTATATAAGAGTCCGATCGGTCCACTCCATGAATGTGCCTTCGCCACAAAAGGACAACGTTTTTAATATTTACCACTCTCATAAAATTTTATATAAGAGTCCGATTATCTTCAAATTTCAAACATCCAAATATTTTTATCAACCCAAGATCTGGTGTTAAGATGGAATAAATCGGTCCACTGCCTCGAGTACCTCCCCTACAAAAGGTCGCAGTGTTGAATATCCATTATGCTCATAAAATGCGAAATTTACATCCCATTCCATTTAGACTTGACACATCTGAATATTTCTATCAACGTAGGATGTGTTATAAAGATGGTAGAGATCGAACCATTTCTTCTGGTACCTCCCCCACAAAGGGTCAAAGATGTGAATAATCAAAACGTTTATAAAGTCCGAAATGGACATCAGGTTCTCCTAATATTTCACGCATTCCATTATTTCTACTAACATAAGATCTGGTGTTAAGATGGAATATGTCGGTCCACTCCCTCTGGTACCTCCCCCACAAAGGCTCAAAATTTTGAATATCCACGAAGCTCATAGAAAGCAAAATTATCATCCGATTTCATTCAGACTTGGCACATCTTAATATTTACATAAACACAAGATCTGTTATAAAGATGATAGAGATCGGACCATTCATTCCGGTAGCTCCCCTACAATCGGTCAAAGTTTTGAAAAACCAAAATAATCATAAAATCCGAAATAAACATCTGGTTCTCTTCATATTTCAAACATTTCATTATTTTTATTAACTAATTATTAATTATATTAATTAATTATATTAATTATTTTTATTAACGCAATATCTGCTGTACGTCCCCCACAATGGGTTAAAATTTTGAATAATTTTAACTCTTATAAAAATAAGAGAACGGCTCTCTTTAAATTACACACATAAAAAAATTTATTAACCCATAGTCTAGTGTAATGTACTGGTCTACTCTTTCTGGTATTTCCCCCACAAAGGGTCAACATTTTGAGTAATATTTTACACATCCCATTATTTTTACTAACACAAGACCTGCTGTAAAAATGGGATATATTGGTCCACTCTTTCTGGTACCTCTCCCACAAAGGGCCAAAGCTCATAAAATGGAAAATTAACATCCAATTCCATTCGGACTTGGTATATCTCAATATTACCATCAAAAAAAGATCTGTTATAAAGATGGGAGGGATCTGAACATTTTTTCTGGAACATCCCCCACATAGGATTCAAGATTTTGAAAAACCAAACCCTCAAAGAACCCCAAATAAGGATCCAACTCTCTTCAAATTTCACACATACAAACATTTTTGCTAACACAAGATCTTTTGTGAAGATGATATATGTTTGTGAACCCCTTCGGTGTTTTTCAGCTACTTTTTACTACTTTCTTTATCTAAATATTTTTCTCAAGCAGAAACCTCAGAATATTGAATTTATTATTTCGCATAAAAGTTGATATAAATATTCGATTTTCTTGTAATTTTGCCCATACCGATATTTATACCCCAAACCATATAGTTTTAAGGGTATTACGTCTTTGTGCATTTGTTTGTAACATGTAGAAGGAAGCGAGATAGACACATAGTTACTTTTGAGGATCTCCATAGAATTACTTTCTGAGTTGATTTATGCATGTCAGTCCGTCTGTCCATCCGTCTGTCCATGTATTCTTGTGAACAAAGTACAGTTCGCATTTATTGCCCTATCCAGATGAAATTTTGCAAAAATCATTTGTTTGGCCCAAGGACGAACCCTATTGAAATTGGAGATAATCGGTCCAAAATTAAATATAGCTCCCATATATATCTTTGCTCGATTTGCCTTTTATTGTGCACCAGACGTGTAATATCAGTCCGAATATTATGGAATTTTGAACGTACGATCAGATTGGACCTGAAAATAAGAATGCCGAATTTGATGGAAATCGGTTCAGATATGGCTATAGCTCCCATATATATTGTTCATCCGATTTGTTATTTTTGTCCTCCTCAGCCGTAATATGCACTCTGTAGCAACAATATTTGGGGAATATATCAAATACAGTTCAGAAATACCTTTGCTAAATTTTATCGAGATCGGCTCAGATTTTGATATGGCTCCCATATATAACTTCTTCCGATTTACGTTTTATTGTGCACCAAACGTCTAATATTTGCCCAAATGGGATGGAATTTTTCACTTATGACCGAATTGAGTCTAGAAGCTAGCATGTCAAAATTTGGTGAAGATCGGTTCAGATATAGCTTCCATATATATTGTTCACCCGATTTGTTATATTTGTTACCCACAGCCGTAATATGCACTCCGTAACAATGATATTCAAGGAAATATATGAAATACAGGTTAGAAATATCTTTGCCAAATTTTATCAAGATCGGTTTAGATTTGGAAATAGCTCCGATATATCAAACATATCAAATACAAGTCCGAACTTAAAAGATACAAATGCTTCGATATATTCAGTCTTTTAAACTTTAAAATATAATTATAATCATAGCTTGTATGATTGAATTCCCCCATAAAAACTTTTTTAATTGTTATGTGGAGCTTTACTAAATTAGGAAAGTGGTGTAGGGTATCATAAAGTCGGCCCCGCTCGACTTAAAGACTTTCTTTACTGGTTTTATTTGTATTAGATGAAGTATGAAAATGTAATTTTTCGGTCGACTATATGTGGCGCATTTTAACATTTTTATCACATATCTCATATAATGTGAAGGAAGTAACCAATATAGTTCAAATCCGGCCCATCGTAAGATTTATATCATATTTATTTAGGCCCGATACAAAATGGACAAATTTGGTCCATTCCTCCGGAACCTATGCCATACCTCTATCAACAATTTGAATAATCGTAACAGAAGTCAAAATATATTTAAATATTCGAACATTGGCTGAGAATGTACATCTGTAGGAAAAACCGACTGATACTTTTTCAAATTGCTATTTTTAAGTATTTTGATAAACAATTTAATTTACAGGTTTTTCCAATTTGGGCTTGGACTGCGCGTATGTTTGAGGTTTGTGGCCATATTGTTGTTCTCTGAAAATATGAAATGAAATGTGAATATAAAGAATATAGGGTAAGTGTACCAGTAGTCGGCACTTTTAGGATTTTCAATTTTTCAATCTATAAACATTCTGAGTGATATCTTTTAATTGCAGAAAAATAATGTTGTTCAGATTCCAAATTTTGTTTAGTTTTCGAAATAATTAACAAAAATTGAAATTAAATTGGCAAAATTTGCAATTTTACTAAAATAGTAGTTTTTTTTTGCCAATAGTCGGCACCATTTTCCAATGCTCGGCATTTCTATTTGACAGTAGTCGGCATATGGTATTTCAGTAAAAAAAAAATATTGTTTTGTATAGTTTTTTTTTCAAATAGTATAAAACAATGCTATATTACAAATTCACAGTTTAATCCAGAATTTGAAATTAATTTTGTTTTTAAATAGTGTTTTATTTAATTATCATTCTAAACCAAATATAGGTGGAAAATCAAGAATAGTATGGTTACCTTTAGTAACGTATAGATTTTCAATTAAAATAAAAATGAGATTAAATAAAAAAATTACCTTTCTTATATTTGGAATTTGTGATTTTTTCCTTTACATAGCCAACATTTTTTTTAAATGCCACCTCTATCTAAAACGTCAAATAGCTGATTTAAAAAAACCCACTTAATTTAGAGAAGTTGGTCAAAACCACAAATAAAAGCAACTGCCGGTTTAAAACTATTTTTTTATTTGAGTAGTTATTGGATTATTTTTCATACTTTTCTCGAGTTTTGGTGAAATTGGGCAAAAATGATATTTTTCTAGTAATCGGCACCCCCGGCGACTTCTGGCAAATCTCTTTTTTTCTGTTCCTAATGTCGGCATTAAAAATATAACAGAAAAATGCTTGATTTGTATTATTTTAAGTTATACAATGATCTTTAGACTGTTATTTACTATTATAAAATATTT
The DNA here is from genome assembly GCF_030504385.1 of Musca domestica. Taxonomy (NCBI): domain Eukaryota; kingdom Metazoa; phylum Arthropoda; class Insecta; order Diptera; family Muscidae; genus Musca; species Musca domestica. The sequence continues at coordinate 18,230,914 of NW_026712192.1, read as the reverse complement.
CTGATTCCAAAAGTATAAAATTGAATTTAATTAAATCGATTGTTAGGTTGACACCATCACTAATTTTTTCTTTACAAACAAGCACTATCGCACGCGTTGGAAGACACTCACTGACGAAAACCGTTATTCTCTCGTAATAAATGATCGGATTGTTTTTTTTTTTTTTTAAGAAAGAGGGCAGAGAACACTGTTAACGTTTTTTGCAATTATTTCATTATTTGATCAATTCTATTCTTAGTTATCTAAGTTTACATTTCAAAACTGCCGACTACTGGGACATGCCGAACTTAGGCGCACTTACCCTATTTTTCACTTTATATATTCTTAGAAGAAATATTCAGCTCTTGGTTTTTCTCCTTCTACAATAACCTGAGAATATTTCTTATTACATATAAAATGCATAGGTATGTTGGTGTATATTTCATTTATTTATTTTTTCCACTCAACACAATGCAAATGGAATTGAGCAACATTTTTTTTTTCTGTAACAAAAATATATTTATTATGAATCACCATGTGAATGTAATCAAACCAATTATTGAGTCTAGACTAGAACAAACGCACATTGAATGAACGAACGAATGAATAATGAATGTTGTCTTCAAAAGGAACTCGTATTATTCTACGTAATAATGGAATATTCTACACATATCTATATTCTACATATGTATATGTGTTTGTACACACAATAGTTTATTTTTTAATAAAACACAAATGTTGTCTCATCACAAAGTAACAAAGAATAAACGTTCAGAACATGATTTACATCTGCATTTCATCACAGAAATGACAAAAGAGAAGTGCAATTTATTTTATTGAAAATCTTTCTCAAAAAAGAGCTCACTTTATATTAATTCATATTTTTGTATTGATTGAACAACAAATCGTGACGAAATTAAATATGATCTAGTAGACATAAGACTCTTTGCATCTTGTATTTATAAGTAATGTTGAAATGAGTGGGGAAGAAATTTCGGCGAAGGACGCAAAGTAATTTAGAAACTTTTCTTTTTCGACATTTTACATCCCCGTATATATGTTCCGCAAACAGTTTATTGAATGAAAACAAAAAATGTCGGAAATAGCATCAAATTTAACAATAAGTTTAGATTTTTCGAATTGGTCACCTTTGGCACGAATTAAACGGTCAATCAAACCGTCAAACGCTGCCCGAATGTTGCTCCGCGGACATAATAGTCCAACGGATTGGTATCCGGATATTTTGGTGCCCATTGTGCGCTGGAAATGAAGCGATGAACCTCATTTTGATAATATTCGGCATTTATTCTGATACCACGGTCGATTAATACGAGCGGAGAGCGACCATCGACTGTCTTGAGTTCTGGTGGCCAACTGAAGTTGCACATTTTCAGCTGCTTTGCTTTGCACTTTTTGAAATTTCAATGGCTTTACCCTGAGCTTATTTTTCTATATTTGCCGAATGGAATACTGTGATATGTTCAGTTCACGAGCTATTTTGCGGCCACTGCGGGTTTCGATCAAGTCGCTTCTTTACTTTTCGATCCATTTCTGCTGATGTTGTTGTTTTCTTCCGTCCACTTTCTTGACTTCGGGCTATGCTACCAGTATCACGGTAACGAACGATGGTACGAGACACAAAAGATTTATTCACATTTAAATGCTGGAGTGCTCTAACGATAGCCACCTGTGGTTTTCCAGCCAAATATATAGAATTCACGAATCATTCCATCACGAATAACTTTTTTTCTGCAAAATTCTAACCAAAAATGCTTTTGTACGCTTGTAAAACAGTATAATGAGCTGTCACTGGAATAATTTACACAGCTGTCGGACGAGTGGCTTGGAAATGACAGCAATTTGAAGTTGGTTGCATTTTTTTTTCATCTCACCCTGTATACATTCGTATGTTCATAATCTGCATAACATTCTATGTTGATTTAACGATGTCCGTCTGTCTGTCTGTTGATATTTTTTAACGTAGAACTACAAAGTTTAGCACAAAAATTTTTATTGTGTCTGGGATGGTAAGTACTGAAAATGAGATATAATGGTTCACGTTTTCCTATAGTCCCCATATGAAGGTACCCACCCCGGTATTTTGATAATCATAATCACATTTACCCATAAAATTGTATTAGAATTGGTACTTAAGAAGATGTAGTAGATAACAATCCTTGAAGTATAAAATTTTCTATATACATAGGTTCCCGTTTTCGTATGGCCTCACCTACTTTTTTTTTGAAAAGTTAAACAGAATTATCCAAACGGTCCTACTGGTATTTATAGTTTAAAGTGGAACACGTTTGAATTCAGATATTTTTATACATAATTGTTTTTATACCCTACACCATAAGGTGGCCAGGGTATTATGTCTTTGTGCATTTGTTTGTAACAGGCAAAAGGAAACGAGATAGACCCATAGTTCCTTTTGATGATCTGCATAGAATCACTTTCTGAGTTGATTTATGCATGTCAGTCCGTCTGTCCGTCCGTCCGTCTGTCCATGTATTCTTGTGAACAAAATGCAGGTCGCATTTATTATCCGATTGAGATGAAATTTTGCAAACAACATTTGTTTGGCCCAAGGACGATCCCTATTGAAATTGGAGATAATAGGTAAAAATTTAGATATAGCTCCCATATATATCTTCGTTCGATTTGCCTTTTATTGTGCACCAAACGTGTAATATCAGCCCGAATAGTATGGAATTTTGCACATACAACCAAATTAGGCCTGAAAATAAGTATGCCAAATTTTATCGAAATCGGTTCAGATTTGGATATAGCTCCCATATATAACTTCGTCCGATTTAAAATTTATTGAGCACCAAACGTCTAATATTTGTCCAAATGGGATGGAATTTGGCACATACGACCGAATTTAGTCTAGAAGGTAGTATGCCAAATTTGGTGAAGATCGGTTCAGATATAGCTATAGCTCCCATATATATTGTTCATCCGATTTGTTATTTTTGTCCTCCGCAGCCGTAATATGCACTCTGTAACAACGATATTCAGGGAAATATATCAAATACAGCTCAGAAATATCTTTGTCAAATGTAATCGAGATCGGTTCCATATATATTTTTATCCGATTTCAAATTAATTTCGTACCAAATGGGCAATATAAGTCTGAATTTAAAAGATACAAATGCTTCGGCATATTTAGTCCTTTGAATTTTAAATTATAATTATAATCATATCGTGTTTGATTGAATTCTCCCATAAAAACTTTTAATTATTAAGTGGAGCTCAACTAAATTAGCAAAGTCGTGTAGGGTATCATAAAATCGGCCCCGCCCGACTTTAGGACTTTCTTTACTGGTTTACCCTATGGTGGAGGGCATTAAAAGTTTTACCATGCCTGAATATTCTTTACCTTTCATTTACTCAGAATGTGGGGTGAAGGAGGGATATATCGGCCTACTACCTTTGGTATCTCCCCCACAAAAGGTCACAATATGCAATAACTATATTACTTGTTAAAGTATCTAAATAATTTTCTCAACCCTATCAGCATAAAATTCTATGTCGATTTAGCGATGCCCTTCCGTCTGTGGAAATCTGTGGTACCTCCATATTTTCGGTATTTTAATGATTTAAGCGACATTATTCACCGGAAATATTTAACATTTGGTATTTGAAGTTCGTAATGGATACTACAGCCCAAGACAGAAAATTGTCTGTACAGATCAACGTATTCGTATAACACCCATATAACTGTACCTCTCGATATTCGGTATTTAGACCTTAATATCGCGGCTACATTCGGTATTTTTAAAATTTTGACAGAATTTTTAACGGATTTTATTTTTACAATAATTGCCAAATTCGTACCAAATGGTGGAGCTTTTTCACTTGTTTAAAATATTATGGACTTTTTTACATTTTGTAAGTTATTTCCAAATGCCGGAGTTTATTAAAGATTTCTCTGCCCTTTTACACTCTCCTCTAACTGTCACCACACAAATCCATCTGTCACCACTACCTAGACACATAAATGTGTGTCACTTATATCATTAAGATGATTTGTGAGCACTATTCACCTCTAGACGTGTGATTTCATAATGTGTTCTACGTTAGACACGCTGCTCAAATATTCGTATGTTAATGCGTCCATAGGTCAACCAAGAGGTCACCTGAACTTAAGTGCGTATGAAGTATGTGTACGAATCATATCATTCACTCAAAGAATGTAACATTTCAAATAATTTAGTTTCAAGGATAACGCATTTTAAGGTGTTGATGGAAATTTGACTATCCGTAGTGAAACGAAAAGTCGGGTGGGGCCGTCCACATACACCGCTATTTACATTTAGTAGGCCTACCCGTAACAAGTAAACTCTGATATCGGGAATTTATGCGAAAAAGATCATACCATATATGAAGGGATTTCATCCAAATTTGACGGATGCATTTTTACTTCTTGCAGCAAATTACATTGTCCTAGTGTGCATGATATGATTTCGAGATTGTATATTAAAAAAATCTATATTGGAGCAATTCGAGTTGATATTACAAATTTTGAACACAATTATCATTAAGTCGGATGAAGATATACAGGGTGACTTCTGTCATTTCTAAGCCACTCGTCCGACAGCTGTTAAAATTATTGTGACAGTTCATTATATTGTTTACAAGCGTACACAACGTTTTGGTGAGAATTTTCCAGAAAAAAAGTTATTCGTGATGGAATTAAGGCGTGAGAGTGTGATTTTCTTATATTTGGCTAGAGAACCGCAAGTGTCTATCGTAAGAGCACTCCAGCATTTAAATGTAAATTAAAGGGCTGCAAATGTGACAATTTTCTCTGTTTATGCCATGGAGAGAAAACGCTCGTCATGTTGTGTCCTGTTTGATCAAACGTATAACAGTACGTGACATCCAACCAAATGCTCGATGTCTCGTCGTGTCGGTCACACTCAAACCCATCGTCATAACATGTAATGACCAATAAAAGGAAATGTTGAATAGTGTGTCATACAAAAATGTTCTATCAAAAAAACAACAACAATTATGAAATAATTGCCAACGAAAAAGACACACACGTGATGAAGGCAAAGGACAATCGCTACCTGCTTTTCCGATATGTGAAAAAATATTTTTTTTTGTAATAAAGAATTTCTTGAAGAATACTAAAATATTAAAGGTACTTCTAATAGGTCCACACAAAATTTTCACATTTCGTGGTTATTAACGAAACAATTTAAAATGTTAATCCTTATAAAAAACAATAATCCCCTGAAAATTTTTCTGTCCCCAAACTTTAATTTTAAAAGAACACTTTATGTAGATAGAAAATAAGCAAACAATATTTACCTCTTTTTTATGACCAACATTTTATGATAATCACCAATAAATTGGGATTGTTCAGTAAATATTTCATTTTTTCTATTCATTTGTTGATGTCTATGCACATTTTGTTATTGAACTCAATTTTATATTTACGCGGTGTTTGTTACTTCAAAAATACAGCACACACAAAAACACCCCTCACCGACGAAAGTAACACACACACACTCTCTCAATTTAAGCACACGTACACAAATGGCACACAATTTCGATGTCATCGTTGACACCCTGCATTTATGGAGAACACCATGCAAATATTCGAGTTAGCCATGCCACGATCGAACCTTAGACAATGACACACATGAATCAAAATGGGGGATGTTGCGGGTTGTTATTGCCTATCAAATACATAGCGCATGATTGAGTAGACAAAGTCAGTGTGTCAAAAAAAGCATAATTCATACAATTCGCCTTGTGCAGGCCTTTAATGTAAATAAATCTTTTGTGTCTCGTACCAACGCTCGTTACCGTGATACTGGTAGCGTAGCCCGACGTCAAGGAAGTAGACGGAAGAAAATAGCAACTTCAGCAGAAATGGTTCGAAAAGTAAAGAAGCGACTTGATCGAAACCTGCGTCGCAGTAGCCGAAATATGACTCGTGAGCTGAACATATCGCAACATTCCATTCGAAAAATATTGAAAAATGAAAATATTCTGGAGGGTATATTTAAGCCTTGGGCACGAAAATATTTTTGCCTCAGATCTTGGACATTCCTACAGGACTTCCAACGCACTCAGCACACGCCACCCAAGAATGGTTACCGAATGATGTTCCTCGCTTCATTTGCAGCACACAATGGCCACCAAAATCTCCGGATACAAATCCGTTGGACTGTTGTGTCTGAATTAATTTGGAAAGAAAGGTTGGCAGTAAAAAATACAAAAGTGTCGATCGGGCCAAAATACCACAGAGCAACATTCGGGCAGCGTTTAACGGTACCATTGGCTGTTTGAAGACCGTAATTCGTGCCACAGCTGACCAATTCGAACAAATCTAAACTTATTTTAAAATTTGATGCTATTTCCGACATTTTTTGCTTTCATTCAATAAAATTTTAAAATAAAACCAGTAAAGAAAGTCTTAAAGTCGGGCGTGCCGACTTTATGATACCCTACACCACTTTGCTAATTTAGTAGAGCTCCACATAACAATTAAATGTTTTTATGGGAGAATTCAATCATACACGCTATGATTATAATTGTAATTTAAAGTTCAGAGGACTAAATATGCCGAAGCATTTGAATCTTTTAAATTCGGAATTGTATTGCCCATTTGGTGCACAATTAATTTGAAATCGGTTAAAGATATATATGGGAGCTATATCCAAATCTGAACCGATTTCGATAAAATTTAGCAAATGTATTTCTGAGCTGTATTTGATATATTTCCCTGAATATCGTTGTTACGGAGTGCATATTACGGTTGTGGGTAACAAATATAACAAATCCGATGAACAATATATATGGAAGCTATACCTATATCTGAACCGATCTTCCCCAAATTTGACATACTAGCTTCTAGACTCAATTCGGTCGTAAGCGCCAAATTCCATCCCATTTGGGCAATTATTAGACCTTTGGTGCACAATAAAATGTAAATCGGACGAAGTTATATATGGGAGCTATATCCAAATCTGAACCGATCTCGATAAAATTTGGAAAATATATTTCAGAGCTGTATTTGATATATTTTCCCAAATATTGTTGTTGCAGAGTGCATATTACGGCTGCGGAGGACAAAAATAACAAATCGGATGAACAATATATATGGGAGCTATAGTTATATCTAAACCGATTTCGATACTTATTTTGAGGCCTAATTTGGGTGTATATGCAAAATTCCATACAATTCGGACTGATATTACACGTTTAGTGCACAAAAAAGGCAAATCGGACGAAAATATATATGGGAGCTATATCTAATTTTTGACCGATAATTTCAATAGGGTTTGTCCTAGGGCCAAACAAATGATCTGCGCAAAATTTCATCTGGATCGGACAATAAATGCAACCTGTATTTTGTTTGCAAAAATACATGGACAGACGGAGGGACGGATGGACAGACGGACGGACACGCATAAATCGACTCAGAATGTGATTCTATGCAGATCATCCAAAAGAACTATGGGTCTATTTCGTTTCCTTTTGCCTGTTACAAACAAATGCACAAAGACATAATACCCTGACCACCTTGTGGTGTAGGGTATAACAATAATAGAAAACAATGTTACAGCAACATTCATTCATTGATTCATTGAATATTATACAACTTTATTAATTCAAACAATTTGAATAAAGAAAAAAAATATGACATCATTTGTCTCTATGGTATCTCTCTGCACTTTTTATTATGTTGGCTATGATATGTATGGCATCGGGAAGTACTGTCGGTTTGTTATTCTCACATCAAGGGCTTCTTCATACGACAAATCATTATGGATCCAATTATTACTTATGTACACATGTAGGTGATGAAAATAGCTACGTGTGTGTACGAGTGTCTCATGACTGAAGTAAATATCAATTTCATTTTGTTGCCCCATCAATGACGAAGATAATAACCAACTACTGGAAAGGTATGACCCTTGACATTGCAAACTAACGTAACTAACGCAAACTAACGTGCTGCCATCCTTCTAGTTAGTTATTATTTATGATTTAAATTAGGGAAACACCTTTTAATGAGGGGTACTTTATCTCAAATGTAAGATTGCTACATCTATTTTCATGTGCTTAAAACATTTGTTATTTCTGAGCTCATTTCTCATATGTAAATCCATTTGTTTTCGCAAATGATTAGGGAAAAAATTATGTTAAAAAGCTTTGCGGTAAAAATGAAAACTAGTAACCAGTTATTTTAATTTCATGAGAGCTGTGACATTTAAAGAGAGAGAGAGAGAGAGAGTTATATTTAATAATTTATACTTAAAAAAAAAGCTCCAAATAGATGGAATGTTTATGTAGGAACTATATTAAAACTGCATATCTAGTTTATCTAAATTCGAGAAATAAACAAGTAAAAAAGCTGTAAGTTCGGCCGGGCCGAACTTTGAATACCCTCCACCATTTGGAACGAATTTGGCAAATCTCAAAAACAATAAAATCCGTTAAAAATTCTGTTAAAATCTTAAAAATACCGAATGTAGCTGTTACATTAGGGTCTATACGAGGACATGGACCTGCATAAGTAACTAAAAGTATTTTAAATGCGAATCATTCATACGAAGGCGTGTACCTGCACGGACACTTTTCTGTCATAGGTTGTAGTATCCATTAGGAACTTCAAAGACCAAATTTGAATAATGTCGCTGAAATCACCAAAATACCGCAAAGAGGGAGGTACCATTATGTGGGGCTATACCAAATCGTGGACCTACATGGCCCATTTTCAATAACAAAAATCCTGCAGGCATAATAAATATTTGAGTAGTTTTATCAACCTAATTCATTTCGTTCGGAAGCTAGAGTGATTTCCACAGACGGACGGACATCGCTAAGTCGACATAGAATTTTATGCTGATCAAGAATATATATACTTTGTGGGGTCTAAAATGAATATTTCAAGGTGTTACAAACGGAATGACAATCTTAATATATCCTATATACTATGGTGGAGCCTTGAATATCAATGAGATATCAATAATCTACATACAGGTCATTGATGACCGACGAGCGATTGATCAGAGATTGGCGTGGTAACAGTGATTATCGACCAACTACCGATGAGCTTTTAATGCCCTACCGACATTCTATCGTTCATACATTTTCCACTCATTGACCAGCTATCGACTTTAAGTCGACGAACACCTACGATCTATTACGAATATATGTTTACCTACTTACCAGCTGTCAACATGAATTTAAAAAGCGTTAAAAGCTATTGAAGAACTATCTAGGACCCTAGAGAAGAGCCTTCTTGCGGATATTGAGTTATTCGATGATTCATCGAGCGAAATTGACATAAGGTGTCCATATTTGTAACCTTTGTTTTGATTTGTTTAAGGTTCCAGTAAAGCTGACAAAAAAGCACGCAGTGTCAAGCTACAATAGCAGGAACCAGATATATAAAATTCTATCTTTATGTGTCATGAAGACGCAAGGAAAAAAACTTCGCCCTGACTTAATTTTTAATCAGCTGTCCAATTCTGATATTGCATTCCAAAATTATTTAAATATATCGCTATTTAAAGATTGCCTTAAAATACTTACTTACAAGCTTACTTGGGATTGATGCTAGATATTTTATAGTATTCATGCCCGTTTGGCATCATCAACGAAGCGGATTCTACATAAAAGTATTGAAATAACCTGAATTTGGTATTTCCAATTCAAACGGATTGTGAGTATTTAGTTTCTGCAGCAAATGTCCATCCATAGATCCGAGGTAATCAACAATTTCTTTCTTTCAACAATGAATATTAAGAACTAAATTTTTATTTCCCATTTTGTATTTGTTCAAATAAAATAAAAATAATAAAAAAAACATTTTTTTATTAATCAAAACTACTGACAAATAACACAGTGCAAAATATATTCATGTGGAAAACAAACAAATAAGGAAAAGTCAAAAGTCGGGCGGTGCTGACTATATGATACCCTACACCACTATGCATATCTGGTAGAGCTCCCATAACAAAAAAATTTAAATGAAGTAGTTCATTCGACCAATCAACTTTTGGCTTTATAGCAGTTATAATTTGGTTTCAGAGGGAACTAATATATGGAAAGTATATCCAATTCTGAATCGGTTTTCACTTAATTTGGCGGAGACATTTTAATCTTTAATATCAAATAACATTGATATAGAGTGCATGATATCGCTTCGAGAAGGATTATATTAAAAAAATATATATCGGATCTGAGTTCCACAAAATGGAAATGTACGTCCCGAAAATTAACTCCATTTCGGCTGATATTTTACACAATAAACCTAAAATCTAATTAAGGATATATATGGGAGCTATATCTAAATCTTAGCCGATCTCGATAATATTTGGTAAATGCATTTTCGAGCTCTATAAGATATCTGATACAAAATATAATTGTTGTCGAATGTATATTACGAATGTGAGAGACTTAAACACCAAATCGGATGAAACATATATATATGGGTGCTATGGCTATATCTGAACCGATTTTCTAATTTGATGTACTTGCTTCTAAACTGAATTCGGTCGGATGTACCATAATGCAGGTCATTTGGACTGATATTTGCCACTTGGTGCACAATTTAACCGAAATTGGTTGAAAACATATATGGGACCTATATCCAAATCTGAACCGATCTTGATAAAATTTGATACACTTATTTCAGAGCTGTATCTGATATCTGGTACCAAGTATCATTGTTGTCGAATGCATATTACGTATGTGACGGACTTAAACACCAAATCGGATGTAACATATATATGGGAGCTATAGCTTTATCTGAACCAATTTCCACCAAATTTAAAGTGCTGGTTTATACGATGAATTCAGTCGTAATTGCCAAAATTTAGTACATTGGGATTGATATAAGCCATTTGGTGCACAATAAACCCAATATCGGATAAAGATGTACTATGTGGGAGCTATATCCTAATCACAACCGATCTTAACAAAATTTAACAGCTCGAAAATACGAGTATTATCTGATGTCCGGTACCAAATATCATTCTTGTGAAATACATATTTATTTAAACCGCAAATTGGATTAAACATATATATGGGTGCTATAGCTATATCTGAACCGATTTTCGCCAAATTTATTGCACTTGCTTCTAAACTGAATTCGGTTGGATATGCCAAAATTCAGGTCATTTGGACTGATATTGGTTATTTTGTGAACAATTAACCCAAAATTGTTTGAAGATATATATATGGGAGCTATATCCAAATCTGAATTTTGATACACTTATTTCAGAGCTGCATCTGATTTCTGGTACCAAATATTATTGTTGTCGAATGCATATTACGCGTGTGAGGGACTTAAATACCAAACATATGGACGGAACATATATATGGGTGCTATAGCTATATCTGAACTGATTTTCTCCAAATTTGATTTACTTGCTGCTGGACTGAATTAATAAAAATTAATAAAAGGCCATAGGATGAGGGCATACATCTGTGGGCAAATACGTTTAACTTGATTCTTTTTAACTTGTTTGTGTTCCATATAAATGTGTTTTGCATTGTTTGATTTGTCAGTATTTTTGACAAATTATGAAAAAATATGTTTCTCATTTTTATTTAAATTTTGAACAAATACAAAATGGGCAATTAAAATCTAATTTTTAGTACTCATTGTTGAAAGGAAAAATCATTGAATAACTGGTGTCTATGAATGGAAATTCCAAATTCTCGCTTTCCAACATTTTATAAAGAAGAATCTGCTTCGCTGATGATGCCAAACGGGTGTGAATACTATCAAATATCTAACATCAATCCCAATTAAGCTGGTATGTTTTTTAAGACAATCTTTTAATCGCGATATATTTAATTAATTTGGGAATTCAATATTAGAGTTGGACAGCTGAAAAACTAAGTCAGTGGAAGTTTTTTGCTTTCGTCTTCATGGCACATAAAGTTAAATTTTTTATCTCTGTTTCCTGCTATTGTAGCTTAACTGTGGGTGTTTTTTGTCAGATTTACTGGATCCCTAAACAAATGAAAACAAAGGTAACAAAAATTGATATCTTACTTGAATGATATCTTACTTCAATCATCAAATAACTCAATACCCGGAAGAAAGCTCATCGATGACTCTTGCATAGTTGTTCGACAGCTAACCGATCGTTTTTTAACTTCATGTTGATAGCTCGTAAGTAGGTAAACATATATTCGTAATAGATCGTAGATGCCCGTCGACTGTAAGTCGATAGCTTGTCAGTGAGTGGAAAATATCTCAGCGATAGCATGTCGGTAGCACGTTTAAAGCTCATCGGTACACAGAGAAAAAAATTAACCTTATACAAGGTTAGATTAACCATAAATAAACATGATTTGGAGTCTACGTTATGTAAGGTTAATTTAAACATTTTCTTGTTGACTGGTATTTAAAAATAATCATCGTTAATTTAGCTATTCCATGATTGACTTTTTTAACCACGAAAATTGTTGATATTGAAAAAAAATTGTTGTTTTAACAATGCACTGTTAAATTTTTGTAATCATGAGAATTGTTAATAATAACATTTCATAGTCAGTTTGTCTAAACAGTTCATATGATAATTTTTAATAATAAATTAACCTTTGTTTGAATAAAACAAAAAAAAAAATGTAATTTTTACAAGTTTATTTATTATTTATTTATTAATACCGCATATTTCTAAAATATGTATTTCCATTACAAATTGTATGTATATTTAAGGGAAGGCTGGTAAAGAAAGATATATGTTTAATATAAATTTTATTTTTTAACGCCTTACCGAGTGATTTTAAATTATATTCCTCAGCCATTGTGAAAAAAAACTACAAAACGCCAAACGCCGACTGCAAAAACAGAAGAAGAAACTAGTAGTTAATAAAAGCAAATAGTATTGTCACAACTTACCAAAAATGTATGCACGAGCACCCAAAAAAAAGACACCAGAGAAAAAAAACAACTGAGAAGAAAAAACAAAAAGATATACATAAATATGAACACTGTCGCTTCAACAACAACGTACATTTGGTGACAAATGCATACGCTAATGTACGTCGTAGCAGCCACAAGCAAAGACAAAAAGAACACATATGTATGAATAAACACTCACACATTATTTCTCTCCTCATTTTTGCTTGTCGCTGCATATACGTTGTTGTTGCTTGTTTTTTTCATGTATTACCGTTATTTTTGTTTCTTTATTGTAATTTATAGTTTATTTGATAGACAAATCTGATACAATTTGAATATAGCAATAACACATTACTATGTTGAAATAGTATCAGGGTTTTCTATTAAAACAAATACAAATTACAATCAAATATATTTGTTAATTTCACCAGCTTTTACTTACCTTTATACCAAGCACTATTCCCACGAGCACGTGCACTACTCCCTTGCACTATTCAATACCAACTAAAGAAGTGATTGTCTATTTGATCTTTCTTACACATATTCAGACCACAGAAAGATATTCGATAAAGAGGAGGAGGGGGAATATGACAGTCACATTCGTTGCAACTTCGTATATTGTAATATTGAACTTCGTCAAACACAAAGCAGTTCAACATTGTTGACCACAACAGAGCCGAAGGCTCTTTAAATGTTTATGTATCTCTCACATTTTTCCGTCTCTCTCAAAAAACAACAACCTTATACAACGTTAATTAAACTATTTTTCATCTACATTTGACCTTATATAACGTTATTTTGTGTTTGTAATCTCAAACATTTACCATGAAAAAATTAACCATGCACATGGTTAAAAAAGTCATTGTATTTTCGGCTCTGTGTAGTTGATCGATAATTCATTGTCAATCGCTCGTCGGTCATCAATGACTCGTATATAGATTATTGATGTCACATTAGTTTTCAAGGTTCCAATTTATTTAGAAAACATTCCAGTCGAGACATTCTTATTCAGCCTCCGTAGTTTGTCTAAACGAGTTAGTACCTAGGTGATCTAAATACACTAAAATCATAGCAAAGCAAATAAGCAAAGGCTATAGTCGGACGGAGCCGATTATTTCATACCCTACAACCATAAATACTAGAATAAAAATTCCCTAAAGAAACATCCTCATATCTACTACATAATAAAAGCAAATGTTAAATCTAATTGCGATCATCAAAAGGAACTAAGGGTCTATAGTTCCTTTTGATGATCTGCATAGAATCACGTTCTATGTCGATTTATGCATGTCTGATCAAATCATTTGTTTGATGGGACGAATCCTATTAAAACTAGAGGTAATCGGTCAAAATTAGATATAGCTCCCACATATATCTTTATCCGATTTGCCTCTTATTGTGCACAAAACGAGTTATATTACCCCAAATAGTTCTCCACATCCGTAATATGCACTCCGCAGCAACGACATTCGGGGAAATACATAAAATACAGCCAAATTTTATGGAGATCGGTTCAGATTTCGATATAAGAGTTGCTCCCATAGATATCTTCGTCCGCTTTACCTTTTATTGTGCACTAAACGTGTGATATTGGCCCAAATGGAATGGAATTTGGCACTTGATGATAGGTCAGAAGGTCTTTCTGAATTGGTGAGAATTATCATAATATATGCAGACGTTCTTGAGATATAATTGGTTTAACTAACATTCCCTTCTTTGATACATGTGTTTATTTGTTTATATTTTGCTATATACAATATTTCTGGAGCTCGGGGTAAAGCCATTGTAATTCCAAAAAGTGCAAGAAAAGAGCTACATAGTTGCTTCGCGTGGCCGAAAGTCGTGAACTGCCGAATTTGGTTTTCTCCGATGAGAAAATATTCGTTGTCCAGCAGTTTGTAAACAAACAAAATGATCGTGTATACTTGCCAAAGGTGTCAGATAAAAATGTGCACCTTCGGTTGGCAACCAGAACTCAAGCGCCGGCCATGGTGATGATGTGGGCCGCCATGAAAGTCGATTGTCGCTTTCCGCTCGTATTGATCGATCGTGGCATCACAATTTATGCCGAATATTATCGCGAAAATATTCTGGAGGGTCTATTCAAGCCTTGGGCACGCAAACCTTTTGACCGCAGACCTTCGACATTCCAATAGGACTCAGCACCATCGATCTGGTAAATAGGTGGATTTGTAAGCAGTAATCTCGGCCAAAAATTGGTTAAGAACACCACATAGAGTATAAAATTATTAAAAAATAATAAAAAATATTCCATAAATATATTGTAGCCTCTTCAATTGATTGCTACTTCAAGACATTGATATGTTTGAAATACTAATTGCATCATCCCTATCGATTTCCAGCAAATATTTTTGTATCGAAATTGTTTTCTTATTAGTATACAATTTATTCCATATTTTTAACATTCTCTTTTGTCTCCTTCTTCACAACCCGCGGATATATTCGCACATTGGAATGACATATCCTGTCGCCGCCAAAACAAAAACCACCCAACAACAACTTGTAAGACGATGATACTATTGCCGATAATATCCATATACGTTAAAAGATTCTGAAAATAAATTGAATGTGATTTTAATGGTAAGTCATTTTTCAATCTCACAAATTCCGACCCATGAAGAGAAATAAAATATGCCACTGAGAACGGAAGCTATAGAAATGTATACGGTATTTAGCGTCATGCAAATCATTCATTGCAGGAAATTGCGTAAATTTTTCATTTTTTTGTGCAACACGATATGATTGGCAGATGTGTGTAAGTACATATGTACGCAATGTGAATTTCGAGCGATAAATGTGAAAAAAAAAGAAAAATAAAAATATGAGAAAGCAAACAATGTTATAACGATCAATCAGATTTTTTAGATGTAATTCAAAACATTATAATTGTAATTTGAGACTTCTATTATCTGTGTGATACCTATTAAGAACTCCATGTTTTAAACGATTCCGTTTAACATTGGGGCTACAAAATCTTGAATCCTATGTGGGGGAGGTGCCAAAAGAAATGGTCCGATGTCTACCATCTTTATAAAAGATCTTGTGTTGATGGAAATATTGAGACGTGCCAAGTATGAATGGAATCGTATGTTAATTTCGGGTTTTATGAGCTTTATGGGTATTAATTTAAACCTTTGTGGAGAGGTACCCGAAGGAGTGGATATATTCCATCTTCACGGCAGATCTTGTGTTAGAAAAAGTAATGTAATGTATAATATGTTAAGGGATCCGGATGCTTATTTGTATACCCCCCATCATTCTATGGACGTAAAATTCTAAGACGATTTAGCGATGTCCGTCTGTCTGTCTGTTGTAATCACGCTATCTTTCGAACGAATTGAGATATAAGGCTAAAATGTTGCATACATACATAGTTTAGCAGTAGGCAGGTTAAGTTCGTAAATGGACCATGTCGGTTCACGTTTTCATATAGCCCCCATATAACGGTACTTCACGATATTCGGTATTTTCATGATTTTAGCGACATTATTTACCGGAATTATTTTAAATATCATATTTGAAGTTCATAATGGGTATTACAGCCTATGACAAAAATTTGTGTATGCAAGTCCACGTCTTCGTATATCCCCTATATAGCGGTAATTCCCGATAGTCGGTATTTTGATGATTTTAGCAACATTTTTCATGATATTCGCGACATTATTCACCGTAATTGTAACAAATTTCGCATTTGAAGTTCGTAGTGGGTACCACAGCCTATGACTAACAATTTCGTATGCACGTCCACGACTTCGTATAGTCGGTTTTCACTTAAGTTATAGTTTTCGGATTTTTTTGTATTTGTTCAAGTTTCTTCGAAATAGTGGAGGGTATTAAAAGTTCGGCCCGGCCGAACTTATCTGCTTTTTTACTTGTTGATTTTATATTGGTTTTGGTTATTCAAAATATTGATCTTGGTGGGGAAGTAACAAATATATCTTCATCCGATTGTAGGTTTCTTGTGCACCAAATGGCTAATATCAGTCCAAATGGTGTGAATTTTGCTACGTCCGACCGAATTCAGCCTACAAGCGTGTGCTTCAAATTTGGTGAAATTCGGTTCAGATAATTCTATAGCTTCCATACATATATTTCATCCGATTTTCGTGTTTAAGTCCCTTACATTCGTTATATGCACTCCATAAGACTGATATTTAGCTCCAGATATCAGATACAGCCTAGCAATTCATAGATAAAATTTTACCAAGTTCGGTTCAGATTTGGATATAGCTCCCATATATATCTTCATCCGATTTTAGGTTTCATGTGCAAAAAAAGGCTAATATCATTCCAAATGGTGTGAATTTTGGCATATCCTACTGAATTCAGTCTAGAAGTAAGTACACCAAATTTGGTTAAAATCGGTTCAGATAGCTCCCATATATATGATTCATCTGATTTGGGTCTTAAGTCCCTCATATGCGTAATATGCATTCGACAACAATGATATTTGGTACCAAATATCTTATAGAGCTCGGAAATACATCTGGTAAATTTTATCAATATTGGATCAGATTTGAATATAGCTGACATATATATCTTCAACCGATTTCGGGTTAATTGTGCGCCAAATGGCCAATATCAGTCCTAATGACCTGAATTTTGAATTTTTTTTTTTCAGTCGGATGAATTCAGTCTAAAAGCAAGTACATTAAATTTGGAGAGAATCGGTTCAGATATTGCTATAGTTGCCATATATATGTTTCACCCGATTTGGTGTCTAAGTCCCTCATATGCGTAATATGCATTCGACAACAATGATATTTGGTACCAGATATCTTATAGAGCTCAGAAATACTTTTGCCAAATTTTATCGAGAACGACTAAGATTTGGATATAGCTCCCATATATATCCTTAATACGATTTCAGGTTTATTGTGCAAATAATGGTTAATATTAGCCAAAATGGAGTGAATTTTGCGACGTACGTTTCCATTTTGTGGAACTCGGCTCCGATATATATTTTTTTAATATAATCATTCTCGAAGTGATATCATGCACTCTATAGCAATGTTATTTGGTATAAAAGATTACAATGCCTCCATCAAATTTTATTGAAAATCAATTCAGAATTGTATATGCCTTCCAAGTATTAGTTACCTCTGAAATCAAACTATAACTACTCTAAAGCCAAATGTTGATCACTTCAAATAAATTCTTTTGTTACTGGAGCTCTACTAAATATGCATAGTGGTGTAGGGTATCATGTATTCCGACTTTTGAATTTTCCTTACTGCTTTTCTTTAATTTCGACCTTTTGTGGGGAATGTACCAGAAGGAGAGAACCGATGTAGCCCCCATCACCCTTAATAATATTACGGTGTACCAAGTTTTGACCAAATCAGATACTCCTTCCTGTCCTTGGCATATATACTTTTGTTATATAAAGTTATGTTTTGAGGAGCAACTATCGGACTGACGAACCTAATATACCCTCCATTCTATGGTAGAGAGTATAAAAATATCAACATTTAACAGTCCATGTAAAACCAAATATACACATAATTACATTAATTCAAATGTGTTACAACGAGTCTTTGTATGTCCTTTCCTAGTTTAAGGCATTACAAAAGAAACCTCAACAACATAATACAGGTGACCACAGTTTGGTGTAAATTAGAAACCATTACAACTTGTGTAATCCTTTCTTGGAAAACTATTTGACCATACCAGGAGGAAGCATTATTTCATAGCTTTATTTCGTATCTCAGCACACCACAATAGCCACAATGATGAAACGTCATCACAAAAATTGTTTATTAGTTAAAATCCGGCCCTTAGGAATTATCCGAGAATTTTGTTTTTGTTAACTTCAAATTTTATGGGAATATTACAATAACACCATAAACAAATAATATTAAAGAATGTTAAATAGAAAAATTCGAAGAATAAAATAATCGAAATTTTGGGAAATTAGAAAGTCAGTCAGTCAAAGTTAATTTGTTAATGACTGAGAATATACAATTTAAAATTTTATTGTATTTTTATACCCTCCACCATAGTATGGAGGGTATATTAAGTTTGTTATTCCATTAGTAACACCTCGAAATATACATTTTAGACCTCACAAAGTATATATATATATTCTTGATCAGCATAGAATTCTATGTCGATTTAACGATGTCCGTCCGTCTTTCCGTCTGTGGGAATCAATCTAGCTTCCGAACGAACCGAAAGAGGTTGATACAATTTTTATCAAATGTGTGTTATGTCTGCAGGACTTTTGGTATTGAAAATGTGCCATGTAGGCTCACGTTTTTATATAGCCCACATATAGTACCTCCCTTATTTTGGTATTTTGGCGATTTAAGCGACATTATTCAGCGGAAATGTTTCAAATTTGGTATTAGAAGTTCGTAATGGATACTACAGGTCCACGCATTCGCAAAGCCATATAAAGGCACAACCCGATCTTCGGTATTTTAATGATCTTAGCGAAATTCTTTATTTTGGAATTGTTTCAAATTTGGCCAAATTACCAATGAATACTACAGTTTAAGACAGAAAATTTTCTGTGCAGGTCGACGTCTTCGTATAGCCCCCATATAACGAAAGCTCTTCATAGTCGGTATTTTGATGATTAAGGCAACATTATTCACTGGAATCGTTCAATTTTCTTATTGGAACATCTTAATGAGTACTAAAACCTATGGCAAAAAATTTCGTATGCAGGTCCATGCCTTCGTATAGCCCCCATATGATGGTACTTCCCAATACTCTGTATTTTCATGATTTTTGCGACGGTATTCACAGGAATAGAAACAAATTTCGTATTTAAATTTCGTAATAAAAAAATTCGTATGCAGGTTCACTTTATCGAATAACCCCCAAGTTCGTAATGGGTACTGCAGCATATGACAAAAAATTTGTAAGCAGGTCCATGTCTTCGTATAGTCCCTATATAACGGTTTTCAATTAAGTGGTATTTTTTTTTGAAAATCTTCAAATTCTTTCTAAATTATGGAGGATATTAAAAGTTCGGCCCGGCCGAACTTAGCTGTTTTTTTTACTTCTTCACTTTTCGTACGTTCAAAGTACGCATTTCCAAAAAATACTATTTTCTCTCATATACAGACATCAATAGTGAGATCAATGTCGAGTTTGAGGAATTCAACTCTATCTTTTCACGCAATACCAAGTTCAATAGCACTTACTTCTCTTAGAACAGTTAAAGTATGTATTTCAACACAATCTGCACATCCGAATCCCATATACCACAAGATACCTGAAAATTGCTCAACTCTGTCATTAGAAAACTAAGCAACATATATATTCTTAAGAAGTGAAGTATAATTTTTGTTGTTGTGGTATTATGTGAAAATATTTAATACAAAACAATAATGCCATCTTTTAGCTAATCTTCGTATATTTTGCTAGTCCCAACCTCTGTGCATCATGGCGTATGATCTACAATTAGAATTAAGTAATAGATAAATAATAAATCATTCGCCATACCATCCATTTCTATTTCAAAAGAAATCTGTTTAAAAAGGTTATTATTATTTTTATACTCTCCACCATAGTATGGAGGGTATATTAAGTTTGTCACACCGTTTGTAACACCCCGAAATAAACATTTTAGACTCCACAAAGAATGTATATTATTTATCAGCATAAAATTCCATGTCGATTTAACGATGTCCGTCCGTCTGTCTGGGGAAATCATTTTAGTTTCGGAACTAATTGAAGTAGGTTTATAAAAGTCTTGGTATGCAGGGCTTTCGGCATTGAAAATGAGCTATATAGGTCAACGTTTAGCTATAGCCTCCATATAACTGTGCCTCCTTATATTCGGTATTTTGCTGATTTCAGCGACATTATTCATGGCAATGGTTTCAAATTTCGTATTTGCACTAAGTAACGAGTACTACAACCTGTGACAGAAAATTGTTTATGCAGGTACAAGTCTTCGTATCGCCCCCATACAACGGTACCTCTCTCTATACGACATTATTACATTATTCATTATTATTATTTATTTTGTTTTTATTTCCATCTAATCTTTTGCCATCTGGCATCAAATTTAGATATTAAAATAGAGACAACTAAATATTTTCTGCGTTAGCTAAAAATAACGAGTTATTAAATTACATTAAACAAGTAAAAAAGCAGTAAGTTCGGCCGGGCCGAACTTTGAATACCCTCCACCATTTAGAACGAATTTGAAAATTTTCGAAAAAGATAACATTCACAAAAAATGCTGTTAACATTTTAAAAATACCGAATATAGCCGTTATATTAGGCCCCGTACGACGTGTACCTACATAGGCATTGTTTGTCACAAGCCATTACCATATTTAAATTCGAAACTTGAAATAAACTGTGACTAATGTAGCCAAAGTCATAAAGATACCGTACATAGGGAGGTACCGTTAAATAGGTGCTATACGAAGACCTGGACATACAAAGACAATTTTCTGTCACAGGTTGTAGCTTCCATTTCGAACTTCAAATACGACATCTCAAACAATTCGTTGAGTATTGTGCCTAAAATCGTCAAAATACCGAATATAAGGAGGTTTTGATTTATGGGGCCTATACGAAGACGTGGACTTGCACGGACAATTTTCTGTCTCAGGCTGTAGAATCCATTTCGAACTTCAAATGGTAAATTTGAAACAATTCCGGTGATTAATGTCGCTAAAATCATCAGAATACCGAATATCGGTAGGTACCGTTATATAGGGGCTATATGAAAACGTGTACCTAGATTGCCCATTTACGAACTTAATCTGCCTACTTGCAAAATAAACTTGTGTGCAAAATTTTAGCCTTCTATCTCAATTCGTTCGAAAGATAGCGTGATTACAACAGACAGACACACACACAGACAGACAGACGGACATCGTCTTAGAATTTTACGCTGATTAAGAATATATATACTTTGTTGGGTCTAAGATCATTAATTCGATGAGTTACAAACGGAATGACAAAATGAATATACACTCCATAGTGGTATAAAAATTATTTTTACACCTATTGAAAGAGAGAGATGAAAGAAGCTCGAACAGTCGAATTGAATATACAACGCATTTCAGTGCCAATTATGTAAACAGAAGCAAGTAAAGAGCTCATTGCTTTATCGGAAGATATATAACTCAAAAATACTTGTAATCGCAAACAATTAACGAAATTCTGGTTCTCGAACACTTATTTAAAATTCTATAGAAATAATTGTGAGACAAGAAGGAGTGGTATTGGTATACACGAAGTTTGATGAAAATCGCAGAATTCTTTCCCATATTATAAGGATTATAATTATTCAAAACTTTAACCGTTTGTGAGAAGGTACAAGAAGGAGTGGGCCAATATCTACCATCTGCACGTCAGATCTTGTGTTGATAAAAATATTGGGGTGTGTGAAAGCTAAAGATAATTGAATGCTTATTTCGTATTTTATGAGAGATATAATTATTCAAAAATTTAAAATTTTGGGGAAGGGTGTCCGGAGTAGTGCTCATATATATATTCAGACCTTGCTTTGGATAAATAAATTCTCAATTCACATTTTATGATGGTTTTTGTTATTTAAAATGTTAACCCTTTGTGGGGAGATACCAAAAGGAGTGGGCCGATATCTACATCTTCCCAACATACCTTGCGTTGATAGAAATAATGGGATGTGTCGAGTTTGGATGGAATGTAATGCTCATTTCGCGTCTTACGACCATTATGACGATTCAAAATTTGGTTGGGAAAGGGTCGACTGATATATACAATCTTCATACCAGATCGTGTATTTATATATATATTAGGGTATGAGAAATTTGAAAACAATCAGATTCGTATTTCACTTTTTATAAGAGTTATAATAATTCCAAATGTTGAACGTTTGTTTTTGGTGGAGTGGGCCGATATTATGCATTTGCGTACCTGAGTTAGTACTGACAAAAATATTGGAATTTCCAAAGTTTGCACAAAGTTAAAAGATCTATGAGGTAAACTATTTCTTTACTAATTTTGACCTTTTGTGAGGGAGGTGCCAGAATGAGTGGACCGAACACGATCTAAGTTTGACAATAATTACATTACGATGTGCCAAGTTTGGAGCAAATCGGATACTCCCCTCGAGAGTTAACGTGCGCACCAGCCAGCCAGATAGACGGACGGACACTCCTAGTCCCCAAATTTCCTGAAACGGATTTGGTCTAAACAGACCTAGGATCTTAAAGCCCTATGTCAATGTGGTACGTTTTGGCTGCATCAAATGATATATACTCTCTGTAGCCATATGAAGGTATAAAAACCAGTAAGGAAAGCTCAAAAGTCGGGCGGGGCCGACTATATGATACCCTACACCACTATGCATATTTAGTAGAGCTCTCGTAAAAAGGTTTATACAGGGCATTTCAGAGCTCTATGAGATATTTGGTACAAAATCAAAATCTATCTAATTCTATCGTGCATTTTACGAACAATAGCTATCTCTGAACTGGGTTTCTCCAAATTTGACGTATTAGCTTCTAGGCTGAATTCGGTCTTATGTACGAAAATGCATGTCATTTGGGCTGATATTGGCCATTTGATGCACAATTAACACGAAATCGGATGAAGATATATATGGGAGCTATAGCTATATCTGAACCGATTTTTACTAAAATTGGTGTACTTGCTTCTAAGCTGGTTTCGGTCGGATTTGCCAAAATTGATGCTATTACGGCCATTTGGTGGTCAATCACCCGAAATCGGATGAAGATATATATGGGAGCTATATCCAAATCTGAACCGATTTCGGTAAAATTTAAAACAGCTATTCCTGTGCTCCATCTAATACCTGGTAACAAATATCACGGTTGTGGAGTGAATATTACGAATGTAAGGGATTAAACAACTAAATCGGATGAAACATATATATGGTTGCTATATCTATATCTGAACCGATTTTCACTAAATTTGACATACTTGCTTCTAGGCTGAATTTGGTCCGATGTACTAAAATTCAGTCCATTTGGACTTATATCGGCCATTTGGTGCACAATTAACCCGAAATCGGATGAAGATATATATGGGAGCTATATCCAAATCTGAACCGATTTCGATAAAATTACAAACAGCTATTTCTGGCCTGTATCTTTTATCTGGTACCAAATATCATTCTTGTGGAGTGCATATTACGAATCTGAGAGGCTTAAACACCAAATCGGATAAAACATATATATGGAGCTATAGCTGTTTCTGAACCGATTTTCTCCAAATTTGTTGTATTTGCTTCAAGGCTAATATCGGTCACATGTGCCAAAATTCGGGCCATTTGGGCTGATATTGGCCATTTGGTAACCAATTAACCCGAAATCGGATGAAGATATATATGGAAGCTATATCCAAATCTGAACTGATTTCGATAAAATTTAAAACAGCTATTTCTGTGCTCCATCTAATACCTGGTACCAAATATCACGGTTGTGGAGTGCATAGTAGGAATGTGAGGGACTTAAAGATCAAATCGGATGAAAGATATATATGGGAGCTATAGCTATATCTGAACCGATTTTCTCCAAATTTGATATACTTGCTTCTAGGCCGAACTCGGTTGGGTGTGCCAAAATTCAGGTAATTTGGACTGATAGTGGACATTTGGTGCACATTTAACCCGAAATCGGATGAAGATATATATGGGAGCTATATCTAAATTTGATCCGATTATCTCCAATTTCAATAGGGTTCGTCCTTGGGCCAAACAAATGTTGGTTGCAAAATTCCATCTCAATCGGATAATAAATGCGACCTGCATTTTGTTCACAAGAATACATGGACAGACGGACGGACGGACGGACGGACGGACAGACGGACTGACATGCATAAATCGACTCAAAAAGTGATTCTATGAAGGTTCTCAAAAGTAACTATGTGTCTATCTCGTTTCCTTCTCCATGTTACAAACAAATGCACAAAGACATAATACCCTTACCACTATGTGGTGTAGGGTATAACAAGTAAGCAAGAATATAGGCATGCTGGGCCGACCTTGTGATATCCTAGTATATATATTGGAAAGCCCCCGGGGTTGTCGATTTCATTTTTGTAGTAATGGCGTACAGTGCTGCAAAACCTTTACCTTTATTTTTATACCCTCCACCATAGTATGGAGGGTATATTAAGTTGGTTATTCCGTTTGTTACACCTCGAAATGCACATTTTAAACGTTTGTTACACCTCGAAATACACATTTTAGACACCACAAAGTATGCTTATTCTTGATCAGCAAAAAATTCTATGTCATTTAGCGATGTCCGTCCGTCCGTCTATCCGTCTGTGGAAATCACTCTAGCTTCCGAACGAATTGAAGTAGATTGATAAAATTTTACTCAAATGTATGTTATGAGGACTTTTGGTATTGAAAATGGGCCATGTAGGTCCACGTTTTGGTATAGCCCCCAAATAACGGTGCCTCCCGATATTCGGTATTTTGACAATTTTAGCGAATTGATTAACCGGAATTGTTTTAAATTTGGAATTTGAAGTTCATAGCGGAGACTACAGCCTAACACAGAAAATTGTCTGTGCAGGTCTACGTCTTCGTATAGCCCCCATATAACGGTACCTCCCATTTTTTGGTATTTTGATGATTTTAGAGACATTATTCACCGAAATTGTTTCAAATCTGGCATTTGAAGTTCGTAATGGATAATACAGCCTAAGACAGAAAATTGTCTGTGCAGGTCCACGTCTTCTTATAGCCCCCATATAACAGTACCTCCCGATATTCGGTATTTTGACGATTTTATCTATATTATTACCATTTTTAAACCCTCCACTTTGGAGGGTATATTAATTTTGCCAGTCCGTTTGTAACTCCTCAAAATACTCATGTCAGACCCAACAAAGTATATATATTTTTGATCAGCGTAAAATTCTAAGACGATTTAGCCATGTCCGTCTGTCTGTCTGTTGTAATCACGCTCTTTCGAACGAATTGAGATAGAAGGCTAAAATTTTTCACACATATACATTTTGCCAGTAGTCAGGTTAAGTTCGTAAATGGGCCATGTAGGCCCACGTTATCATATAGCCCCCATATAACGGTACCTCCCGATATTCGGTTTTTGATGATTTTAGCGACATTATTCACCGGAACTGTTTCAAATTTAGTATTTGAAGTTCGCAGTGAATACTAAATCCTAAGACAGAAAATTGTTTCTGCAGGTCCACGCCTTCGTATAGCCCCCATATAACGGTATAAGATGTACAAATTTTGGTCTCACAAATACACATCCTCATGAAATAGTTTCTTTATTATAGTGTTAACACATAATGTAACCCCAACGTTTATATATCTCCTTTTGTTTGACTTTTAGTCTCGTCCGCCTTTCATGTGTTTCAGTAAAAGTAGTGTTTTGTTGACCCAAAGTCTTTGGCAGAAAAGCTGACACTTTTAATTGACACAAATTCTTAATTAACAAAATGAGTGATACTTGTGGAAGGAATGTTTGCGCCAGCTTGAAACAAAGAGGAGGAGTAGCAGACAGACATCAACACAGACAGAACTGCACATTGTAGTTATCTTTCATTATGGATACCACAACCGAAAATGAATTTTGGTGGTAGATACTAGTTCCCCACCCCTATTCTCTGCAATGTGATCCATCTTCGGACAAGAAAACAAACAACAAAGCCATAACAGAAAAGACCCCCCAAAATATAAAGGATTTAGGAACGAAGCCATGTTGCCGCAAGTGGTGGACGTAGAGCCAGCATGATGAATAAATGCTATGAGAACCCCAAAGTTGTATACCATATATATGTTAAATTAAGTTAAGATAAATGAAAACAAATGCAATTATTCAAAATTTGCCACTGGCAGATGTCTGTCTGTGAAAGTGACTTGTTGCAATTAAGGCATTTCATTGTAATTACAATCTCATTTTTTATACCCTCCACCAAAAAAAGTATGGAGGGTATATTAAGTTCGTCATTCCGTTTGTAACTCATCGAAATAATCATTTTAGACCCAACAAAGCATATATATTCTTCATCAGCGTAAAATTCTAAGACGATTTAGCCCTGTCCGTCCGTCTGTCCGTCTGTTGTAATCACGCTACAGTCTAAACGAATTAAGATAGGAAACTAAAATTTTGCACAGATCTCTCTTTTGTCTGCAGGCAGGTCAAGTTCGAAGATGGGCTATATCGGTCCACGATATCTTATAGCCCCTCGGCAGAGAATTATCTATATAGGTCCACGATATCGTATAGCCCTCATATAACGGTACCCCTGATATTCGGTATTTTGATGTTTTTAGACATATTTTTCAACGGAATGGTCACAAGGGGTTCTGTGTACAAAAGGGGTTCTTTGTGAGCACTTTACCCCCCGACAGAGAATTCTCTATATAGGTTAACGATAACGTATAGCTCCCATATAAAGGTACCCCGCGATATTCGGTATTTTGATGATTTTAGACCCATTTTTCCAATCGTATTTTCTGAAAATCCACACACAAAGTTCTTTGTGAGCACTTTACCCCTGAAACGGAATTGTCTATATAGGTCCACAATATCGTAAATCCCCCATATAACGGTACTCCCCTATATTCGGTATTTTGATGATTTTAGCCACTTTTTCCAATGGAATTATCTGAAAGTCCACACAAGGAGTTCTTTGTGAGTACTTTACACGCAGACATAGATTTGTCTTTATAGGTCCACAATATCGTATATCCCCCCATATATCGGCACCTTCCTATATTAGATATTTTAATGATTTTAAAAAAATTTTAATGGATTTTATTTTTTAGAAAATTTTCTAATTCGTTCCAAATGGTGGAGGGTATTCAAAGTTCGGCCCGGCCGAACTTACTGCTTTTTTACTTGTTTATTTTTTTTTTGGGTACGTTAATGTGGAGGCTTGCCGGTAAGCGCAGCTAATTATTTTCTACAAAGAAATGCAATTATTTATTTATTTTTTATATAAATTTATTGGGAAATAGTGGTCAATTAATTAGCAAATGATATAATGAATGATGATGATTTAAACCAGTAGGCTTGTCATTGCGATTGTATTATTAACACTCATGCCTTTATAAACTAAATATAAGTCAAGTATGTAGTTTTTCTTCATGTTAATATATATTCGAAACTTCGTTCTGAAACTGCGATAACAAGCACGGAAATGACTATATGCTGCCTCACACCACAATACTAAACACGCAGAGTTACTCTCAAAAATTTAAATTTGTAAGGAAGATTTTTGAAGTAAACCATACCAACAATAACATTGTAAGAAGTCCAGTAGATTATTCAATTAGCACTAAAAATGTTGCTATTTTCGGATTAAGCTTCTTGGGATAGTGCCTTCCGCAATATCGCATACGATTCGGTGAGTATAGAAAAAATTGTTGCCAGCAAACACGACAACGATCTTCAAGGCCCATTTTTATACCCTGCGCCATACAGGGTGAAATAAAAAACTGCAACAAAGTCAAACGCCACAATTTTTACATTTTTTTAATTTTATTGAATGAAAGCAAAAAATTTTGGAAATAGCATCAAATTTTAGAATAAGTTTAGATTTGTTCAAATTGGTTACCTTTGGCACGAATTATGGTCTCCAAACCCACCAATGACACCGTCACACGCTGCCCGAGTGTTGCACTGCGGTATTTTGGCCCATTACCGGCGAAGCGTTTGCTTGAGGTGATCGACACTTTGGTATTTTTTAGTACCAACCCTGCTTTCCAAACTACTCCAAACAAAATAGTCCAACGGTGACCAACGGAATGTGCATATTTTCAGCTTACCTTTTTGGCAAGTAAACACGATCATTTTGTTTTTTTTTTACAAACTGCTGGCCAACGAATGTTTTCTCATCGGAGAAAACCAAATTCGGTAGTTCACCATTTTCGGCCAAGCGAAGCAACTCTTTAGCGCTTTTGAGTCTATTTTCTTTCAGATGCGGCGTAGATTCTTGCACTTTTTGGAATTTCAATGGCTTTACCCCGAGCTCAGTTTTCAATATTTGTCGAACGGAATATTGCGATATGTTCAGCTCAAAAGCCATTTTTGGCCACTGCGAAGCGGGTTTCGATCAAGTCGCTTCTTTTCGAACCATTTCTGCTGATATTGCAGTTTTCTTCCGTCCACATCCCTGACATCGGGCTACGCTCCAGTGTCACGGTAACGAGCGATGGTACGAGACACAAAATTTTTATTCACATTTAAATGCTGGAGTGCTCTAACGATAGCCGCTTGTAGTTTTCCAACTAAATATAAGGAAATCACATTATCACGTTTGAATGATGGAATCAGGAATAACTTTTTTTCTGGAAAATTCTTACCAAAATGCTTTTGTATGCATGTAAACAATATAATGAGTTGTCACTGGAATAATTTTAACAGTCACTGGAATAATTCCGTGTAGTAACATCCAGTACTTTTAGTTCAATTATAATTGTAGTACACCTCTATATTTCCGGGCTACACATGAACCAAATTGCAGACTTCAAGCACTATCTGCTCTCCCAATACCAAGTTGTACTAAATATAGTACTATTTAGTACTTTTCGAGCACTTGTAGTACACATTTCCAAAAACATCTCCTAATGACAATCCCACAAACAGGTATCCCAATACCATATATCAACCTTTGAAATTCCAGCTCCATTCGTTAACCCTAAAGAAGTACTCTTCCCAATTTAGCACTTTTTAAACAGTTCAGGTGTACATATTTAGTACATATTTTCAAAATTATCTTCATTTATAAATCTTACTTTACAACCTTGGTTCTTATAACAAATTTGAAGTTTTTAATACCAAATGATCCTGTTTTAAAAGTTTAGTACCATTTTAAAACTTTTCGTAACGAGTGGCTTAGAAATTACAGCAGTCTGAAGTTGTTTGCAGTTTTTTCATCTCACCCTGTAAAATGAAGTTCAACATAGAATATTTACTGCTTTGACCATATAAAAAGGGACCCAAATATTATGACACATATTTTCGCACCATTTTATATAAAACTTGGAAAATATATAGACAGCTTCAGATCACTTGAATAATCATTGGTTTAAAAATGGGTCCAGTTTTTGTAGAGTTTCTATATAAGTGTTTTTATATGTTTTAAAATATTTTTTATTTTGCCAAAATTTGGCCAAGTTTTGGTAGAACCGTAATATATAGATAACATTTAAATTCGTTTATTAGTTTTCCTATTCTATACTATTCTCTTTTTATGATTTTAGCAACAGAGTCTATCGTAATACTGATATTCGGTATTTTTACGACTTTAGCCACACATTCTTGCG
Source organism: Musca domestica (assembly GCF_030504385.1). NCBI lineage: Eukaryota > Metazoa > Arthropoda > Insecta > Diptera > Muscidae > Musca > Musca domestica. The sequence goes on along the minus strand of NW_026712192.1, from coordinate 18,200,786 downwards.
AAATACCTTAAAATTCGTTATTTGGAGTTTATAATAGATTCTACGTCGTTCTTTTTATTCAGGAAATGTTTTCCAACGGAAGTGTTTTGAAATTAGTAATTGTTAATTAAAATTCGATACTTGGATTTTGGAAAGTGTCCTGTAGCAGAACATTTTCTATACAGGACTATATTTTCCTATCCTAGCGGATGGGGGCCCGATATTAGCTACTTAACCACAATTGTTAATTGGAAATTTACTTCTCGAAAACTTACTTTACTTTTCAAATGGTGCAGGGTATAAAAAGTTCAACCCGGCGAAATTAGCAGCTTTTCTAGTTGTTGTAGTTCTACTTTCATAAAATGCTGTAATTATGGAAAAAAATAAATAAAAAATCTGTAAGTTCGGCCGGGCCTAACTTTGAGTACCCTCCACAATTTGATACAAATTTGGCAATTTTCAAAAAGTAAAATCCGTTAAAAATTCTGTTAAAATCTTAAAAATACCGAATATAGCCGTATATTAGGGTCTATACGACGACGTGGACCTGCATAGGCAACTTTTAATAAACTATTACAATATTCAAATGCGAAACTTGAATAAAGTCTCTTTTTAACGTAGCTAAAATCATCAAAATACCAAATATAGCAAGGTACCATGGGGGCTATAAAACGTGGACCTGCACAATTTTCTGGCATAGGCTGTAGTATTCATTACGAACTTCAAATGCGAAATTTGAACCAATGCCGGTAAATAATGTCGATAAAATCATCAAAACACCTCATATCGGGGGTACCGTTACATGGGGCTATACGAAGACGTGGACCCACATGGCTCATTTTCTGTCTTAGGCTGTGGTATCCATTACGAACTTGAAATACCAAATTTGAAACAATTCTGGTAAATAATGTCGCTAAAATCATCAATATACAGAATATCGGGAGGTATAGGGTTTATCAACTTACTTTATTTCGTTCGGAAGCTAGAGTGATTTCCATAGACGGACGGACGGACGGACAATGATAAATTGACATAGAATTTTGTGCTGATCAAGAATATATGTATATGTGGGGTCTAAAATGTATATTTCGAGGTGTTACAAATGGAATGACAAACTTAATATACCCTCCATACTATGGTGGAGGGTGTAAAAAATTGGGTTTTGTCACATAGCGGTGTCTACTGTTTCATTATAAGGCTGACCAGTAGTGGCATTATGCTGCAATATGTATAGCCCCCACTTAGCCTCCACATCAATTAAATTAAATATAATTTTATGGGAGTAACTTCAATTAAAATCAATTTTTTTCAACCCATCTCTCTCCCGTTCCCTGTCTCTCTTCCTCTCTGCAACAAATGGGTGAACATATAAAAGTATACCTTTTTCATGTCACAAACTTTTCCGAGTTGATTAATGACAAGCATTTGTTAATGGACTTTTAATAATCGGTTCAAATCGCAGCTGAACAGCTATGGCAGGCAGGTGGAAGGAATATTTGCTCAGTGATATGGGTCTGCAATTAACTTAAAAAAGATGTAAAGAAAGGCAAGTTGGAGAGGTAAAACTTCAAAATCAAACGATACAGGATCACAAAAAATGTATATCACAAATGCGGTTGCTCGAAATGTACACATTTTTGAAAAGTAAAGATTTAAAATTCTAACCGTGAGCCAAAGGATTCCACTTCATCCAATGTTGAGAAAATATTGGAATGGGCATCTAACACTTATTCCTAAGTTTATGTGAATAATTAATCAAATTATAAAACTTTTTTGTGGGGGAGGTATCAGAGGGAACGAGAAGATGAATTCTATATTCACATCAGATATCAGGTTACCAACTTTTAAACAAGTAAGCAAAGGCTATAGTCGTGCGAGCCCTGTTAGCCTTAGGTTTTTGATCGAAGAAGTTGGCAAATATTTACGCACTCCGTCATTTTGAATTCAAGAAAATTTCTCACGAAAGTTGTGGTCCCTTTTATAGTTAAATATAATCTGTTAATGTATTTGTGATTTGGCTGGGGTTAAAAATATTCGCGGTTTAGTGTGAATTTTCCTATTTTCTTGCATAAAAGTTAGGGTCTATTTTACCCGGTAAATATTTTCCGATGACCCACATTGGTAGGCTTCTGCCCAGTCTTAAACTCTAAGTCCATGTAAATTTCCTCGTCGATTGGTTCATAATTGTGGCCTATAGAGCAACTGAAAAAAATCATTTCAACCCCTAAATATCGTGCGATCATCTCCAAAAACTTCTGACCTTATCCCAACCTCCATTTTCAATTTCGTGAGGATCGGCCATAATTGCAACCTGTAGCTTGATTACAAATTAACATGGACAGACGGACGGACATATATAGCTAGATCGACTCAGCTCGCCGAGATAGGAAGATCCATACATACTTTCCTATATGGGAAACCAATATTTCGAGGTGTTACATAATTTTTGCCCCAATCAAACTACAACACTATGTGTTGGGGGTATACATAGTGTTGTAGGGTATAAAAAATAGTTGATTTGTTTCGCAAAATATAAGAGATGTAAATATTCAAAATTTTTAACCGTTATGGGGAGGTACCACAAGGAGCGGTCTGATATATTTCATATACACACCTGATTATGTGTTGATAAATATATTGGAACATGTGAAATTTGAAGGGAATCGGATGCTTATATCGCATATATAAACGTTTTGGTTGTTGACCCTTAGTGGGAGAGCTACAAAAAGGAGTGGACCGATATATTCCATTTTCATATCAGGTCTTGTTTTAGTAGAGATATTAAGATACGTGAAAATTGAAGAGAATCATATTCTCATTTCGTATTTTATAAGAGTTATAATTATTTAAAATGTTGACCCTTGTGGAGATCACATTAGATCTTGCGTTGTAATAACTATTGCGATATGCCGAGTTTGAATGGAAGCTTATGCTTTTTTCCCGTTTTTTTAGCTTCATGGTTATTTAAGGATTTGAACCGTTGTGGGGAAGGTACCAGAAGGAGTTAGCCGATTTCTACCATCTTCACATCAGAGATAGTGTTAGTAGAAATATTGGAATGTGTGAAGTTTCACTAGGCTGATTATTTCGAATTTCATAGGATAGAAAGTTTGAACAAAATTGGAATATCCGTTCTTGTTGTATACGGAAAATTATTTTCCATGAAATTTTCACCTTTTGTAGGGGAGGTACCAGAAGGAATATGCCGATATTGCCCATCTCTGAACTCGATTTAAGTCTGACAATAATATTACACTGTACCAAGTATGAATCAAATCAGATACTCCCTTCGAGAGTTATCATGCGCACCAGGTAGCCAAACAGACGGACGGACGAGCACCTCTAAATCGACTTCAAATGTCCTGAAAAGGATTTGGCCCCAAGGGATCAAGGGTCCTAAATTGTTATTTCGATGAGACACACGTTTTGACGGTATCAAATGATACATACTATCTGCAGCCATATGGCTGAGGGTATAAAAATATGTTTGTAGTTTATCTACGCCGATTGATGTTGGAAATGTGATATATCTGTCCATGTTTAGGAATATCCCGAAAATAATGAAACTATTTTGTGTTTTGTGGATTTCAGAATTTTTTGGTAGACAAAACAACTAAAAATTAATATTTGATATTCTCAATGTGCCGTTTTTATACCCTCCACCATAGTATTGAGGGTATATTAAGTTTGTCATTCCGTTTGTAACACCTCGAAATATACATTGTAAACATCACAAAGTATATATATTCTTGATCAGCATAAAATTCTAAGTCTATTTAGCAATGCCCATCCTTCCGTCCGTCCGTCTGTCCGTCTGTGGAAATCACTCTAGCTTTCGAACGAAATGAAGTAAGTTGATAAAAATTTACTCAAATGTGTAATATGTCTGCAGGACTTTTGGTATTGAAAACGTACCATATAGGTCCACGTCTTCGTATAGCCCCCATATAACGGTACCTCCCGATATCCGGTATTTTGATGATTTTAGCGACATTATTTACCGGAATTGTTATAAATTTCGCATTTGAAATTCGTAATGGATACTACAGCCTATGACAGAAAATTGTTCGTATAGCCCTCATATAACGGTATCGCCCGATATTCGGTATTTTGATGTTTTTAGCGACATTATTTACCGGAATTGTTTCAACTTTCGCATTTGAAGTTCGTAATGAATACTACAGCCTATTACAGAAAATTGTCTGTTCAGGTCCACGTCTTCGTATAGCCCCCATATAACGGTACCCCCGACATTCGGTATTTTGATGTTCTTAGCGATATTATTTACCGGTATTATTTCAAATTTTGTATTTGAAGTACTACAGCCTATGCCTGAATATTGTCTATGCAGGTCCACGTTTTATAACCTCCATGGTACGTCCCTCCATTCGGTATTCTAATGATTTTAGCTACATTATAAACAGATATTTTTCAAGGTTCGCATTTCAATATTGCAATAGTTTATGACAAAAGTTGCCTATGCAGGTCCACGTCGTCGTATAGACCCTAATAAACGGCTACATTCGGTATTTTAAAGATTTTAATAGAATTTTAACGGATTTTATTGTCTTGAAAATTGCCAAATTTGTACCAAATGGTGGAGGGTATTCAAATTTTGGCCCGGTCGAACTTACAGCATCCTCAAAAATATCCATACATTGATATGTCGTATAATCAATATATGGTCAACATATATTCAAGTTATAATTTCGATAACTCCATATAAAAATGCCAACTACCTGACTACGATTTTGGGCATTTGAAGATTCATACTAGATTTTTAACGGCATTATCCCACTTCGATATTTAGTATTCCCATGTACTTTATGGTGGAGTGTATAAACATTCGCACTGCCGAATTTCAGCACTCTTTATTTCATTCCCTTTTGACCTAATCCCAGACAACAAATACTACATGACCCCTTATTGAGTGCCGAGTGCATGGCTGAAATTAGTTTTGTCGAATGGTGGTGAACCGACAAGCATTCAATAATACTCTTCAACTGTCATGGTCAGAAAACAGTTGAATGGGGGACCATCAAACAAACTCGCTACCCCGTTACGGCTAAACCGATTTATGGAATTTAAAAAATTTACGGCACGAACTGGTACTATTTGAAAAATTACTTTGTCCAAAATGTAATGTGGTTTTTATTGTTGTCCCTGTTGAGGTTCGGATGGACGGACCACTTTGACACGCACCACTTCATAAGCTAAAGTAGATTTTTGAAAAAGTTGGTTTTATGCGGTCGCCTCAAATGTTTGTATGTTCATCAAGTTTATGATTTCTGTGTATGGGTGAGGGCAAGAATTGTGTATTTATGTATGTGCTATCATGTGGAGAGACGATCTCATTGTTGGTTGTTTGCTGGGGAAGTTTTTAACAAATATTGACTGTGGTAAAACACACAGTTTGTCCTAAAAACATAAACATTTATTTGTGATGCTTAGTGGGATAAGTCAAGTATACAGATAAACATTCAAACATAATTTCAAAAAAACCAAGCAAGCAAAGGCTATAGTCGTGCAGGACCGACCATGTGATACCCTACAACACTACAATATGTTAGAAGCCCCCTTATGTCGAAACCATTTTGGAACATTTCACTTTTGAAATTGTGTCACGGAGCACTGCCCAGATATTACTCTTAGCATTTTGACCAGGGGCATTTGCCTAATATCTACGCACTCCGTCGTGCTCTCACCTCAGGCGTGCCGATTGGCTTCAATTGTGTGATCAGGAAAATTGTTCTGTTTTTGATTCATTTGAACCCCTAAATATTTTGCTACCATCTCCAAAAACAAGAGGCCCATCTGAATCTCCAAATTTAGATTCATCTATATGGTTTGCTTGTCTACGATATTTGGCTATATTCGTCAACGAAATCACCACAAAGAAGACAGAAGTTCGTCTTTTGTGTATTTCGGATATCGCCTGTAAATAATGCTGATATTTTTCACACAAAAGAAGTGGTCCATACTACCCACTGTCCTAAACTCTAACTTCATTCGAAATTTTGTGTCCTTTGGTTTCTATTTGTGACTTTTATGACCGCTGCAAAATCAGGAACATTTTGGTCCACTAAAACCCCTAAATATATTGCGGGCATCTATGAAAACAATAGGCCTAGCCGTTCTGACCCTAACCCTACCCTTGTGAAAATGTTTGTGAGGATCGCACGATAATTGCAATCTGCATATAACAACCCCAACCTGTGTTGTAAGGTGAAAAAATATTATAAAATATACACTTCAATATTATAAGTCAAATTGAAAAAAATCGCATGCGATAAAAAATGTGAAAAAAATAAAAAAAAATATCACAAAATACTAAAAAATCTATATTAACATTATTACTGGCATCTTTTCTTGCGATTTTTTAGATTTTATACTTTTATCCAGGAGGGCATTCTGAATTGACAAAATTTGTCAAAATCACTCCAGCCATTCTTGAGATATAAGCATTTTAACATTTTATATAGCATTTTAATACATAGTGTTGTAGGGTATAACAAATTAAAATGTATAATTTTTTTGATTTCCGACCAATTTAATTATTTATTACTGGTTTTTATCGGTTTTTTTTTGGTCGGATTATTGTAAAATGAAAATAAGATTTTATCTCATTTTTGCTCGACGTTTCGTTGGCTTTTTTCCAACATTATCAAGAGCTTACTTCTTTGAAATTCTGGTAATAAAATGAAGAAAGAAGTATATTATTTTATTTCTGGCGAATTATTGCACTCCAAATCTAACTTACTTTAATTATTTTTCATTATTATCTATTAATATGCATTAAAAACTAATAAATAATAAAATAAAAAATCGCAGTTAAACTTAAGCTAATTTTATCACAGAACTGTTTCTACATTATCGCAATTGAATACTGAATCTTAGTATTATCTTTGTCCTCTTTTGTGTTTATCGATTTTGATATTCTATGTTGTATTCGTAGGCTTTCTAATGTGTATCTTTTGTTTTCTTTCTTCTCTCTATCTAGGATTTTGACTTGTATCAGTTGGATGTATCAGTTGGTACCCAATGTTCGATTATTTAAGTATATATATATATATCTGTTATGATTAGTCAAATTATTGACCCTCTTGTAGTATGTTCCGATGGAATGGGCCTTTCGTATCGGACCTAAATAAATTTGAAGAGAGTTGGATGTTTAGTATATTATTTTATGAGCTTCATGGATATTTAAAATTTTGAACCTTTGTGGGCGAGGTACCAGAAGGTGTGGACTGAGATATCCAATCTTTACAGCAAATCTTGTGTTAGTAGAAGTAATTGAAAGTGTGAAATATGAAGGCAACCGGATGCATACTTCGGTTTTTATTATTATTTTGATTATTAAAAATTTTGACCCTTTGTGGGGGAAGTACCAGAAGGAATGGTCCAATCTCTACCATCTTTATAAGAGATATTATGTTGATAGAAATATTGAGATGTACCAAATCTGAATGGAATCGGATGTTAATTTCTCATTTTATGAGTTTCAAAATGTCGACCCTTTGTGCGGGAGGTACCGGAAGGAGTGAACCAATATATTCCATTTTTACAAAAAATCTTGTGTTTGTAGAAATAATTAAAAGTGTGAAATATGAAGGCAACCGGATGGTTACTTCGACTTTTATAATAGTTTTGATTATTCAAAACTTTGACCCTTTGTGGGGTAGGTACCAGAAGAAATGGTCCGATCTCTACTATTTTTATAAAAGGTCTTGTATTGATAGAAATATTGAGATGTATGAATGGAATCGGGTGTCAATTTCGTGTTTTATGAGCTTTATGGATATTCAAAATTTTGACCCTTTGTGGGGCTTGTACCGGAAGGAGTGGACCGATATATTACATCTTAACTCCAGAAAATATTTGTATTTGTAAAATTTGCTATTAGGTATTTAGACAATCAGACTCATCACATTTTATAAGAGTTATATTTATTCAAAAAGTTGACCCTTTGTGGGGGAGTTACTTGATGGAGTGAACCGATGTTATCCATTTACGGACCTGACCTAGAACTGATACAAATATTAGGAGTTGCAAAGTTGGAGAAAAATAGGATTATCCTTTCTCTTTCTGTGCAGTAAAATATTTTTTTTGAAAATTTTGACCTTTTGTGGGGGAGCTACCGGAAGGAGTGGACCGATATTCCCCATCTCCGAACTCAATCTAACTTTCACAATAATATTGCGATGTACGGGACATCGCTAGATCAACTTCTGTCGTGTATAAAAATATGTCACAAAATGTAACTAAAAGATATGCAGAATTTTATTGGAAATTTTTTTATTTTTTTTTTTAGATTTAATCCTTTTTTGGGTTTGTGAGAATTGTCAATATCAGTCTATCCGTGTTTGAGTTATCAGCAGTCTAACTAACATCCCCTTCTATGATATATGAATATTTCTAACGATATTAAAATCTATATTTGTAGATTTATATCAAATTATTGAAACTTGTTGTATTTACTCGTATCATAGTTGTTTTTAAGGGTATTGTTCATTTTATTTTTGGAATTGTTTTTCAAAAAATTATTTAAACTTTATAATTTTCTTAAAATAACTTCAATATAACCATTATTAGAAGTATTAAGTATATTGAATTTCATAGCGATATTTTCAATTTATATTTTCCCTATGATGGAGGGCTAGGTCTTTCCTTTTCCCTCCAAAAGAATATCCTTTTATATTTAAAGTAAATAACAAATTACCATTCAATTTTATTCGAATAATATCGCTGAGCATGACAACAGTTTTTAATTTCATTTAAATTAAATGCCAATCACACAGCATGGAAGCACTAAATAAAGATGCACATAAAAGAGTCATGTGGAAATGAGAAGACTTTTAAGACATTATGCCCATATTACGAAAATAAGTGTACAATTTTATATATTTTATAAATTATGCCTAAAATTCTTAAATAAAATAAAGCAAGTTAGAGAATTCCAGTCGGTCTTCGCATAGATATATACCCCAGCATATCCCAACTTGACACTCGATCATATTTTTTTTTTTTTTGTACAAAAATTGCATTGTGTGAACTTTAATAATAAGTCCACATTTTGATATGGGTCACCGACGAAGCGAGTAACACCCCCTGCCAAGTTAGTAATATTTTTAATAATTTTAGTAAATTTTGATTAATCAGGTACCAGAAGAAGTGGTCCGATGTTGCCCATTTTCGAACTCGAACTACGGACACTCCCATAGAGAGTTCTTGTGCGCACCAGCCAGACAGACAGCTGGGCGGGCAACCACAGATCGACTCCAAATTCTCTGAAACGGATTTGGTCCAAAAAGACCTATGGTCTGAAACCGTTATTCCGATATACCCTCTCTAGCCATATGGCTGAGGGCATAAAAAGTCATACATATTTCATATACAACGAATGGTGTACCCTATATAGTTAAACCTTGGTCCTGGTATATAAGACTTAGATGAGTAGCGAAAATAAAATTACTGGCTCACAGTTTCTCTTAAAAATACCATTAAATATCGCATGAAGATGTGTCGATGCACTTCTTCTGAAAACTCCCCCACAATGAGGCAATATTTGTAATAATTATAGTTTTTATATAAATATTCCACAATCCTCTCAAAAGTTCGCACATTGCAATATTAGATTAGTGTAAAGATATCCCCCAAAGAGGGCATACATATACAACTTCAATTGTTGGGGGTATAAATATATCTGTCGTAACATGAGTAAAAAAACAGTAAGTTCAGGCCGGGTCGAACTTTGAATACCCTCCACCATTTGGAACGAATTAGGAAATTTTCAAAAAAATAAAATTCATTAAAAATTCTGTTAAAATCCTAAAAATACCGAATATCGGAAAGAGCAAGAGAAGAGAAAGGAGGGATGTGCGATATTGTGGACCTATATAGACAAATCTGTGTCTGGGTGTAAAGTAAAGTAAAGTAAAGTAAAGTAAAGTAAAGTAAAGTAAAGTAAAGTAAAGTAAAGTAAAGTAAAGTAAAGTAAGTAAAGTAAAGTAAAGTAAAGTAAGTAAGTAAAGTAAAGTAAAGTAAAGTAAAGTAAGTAAGTAAAGTAAGTAAAGTAAAGTAAAGTAAAGTAAAGTAAAGTAAAGTAAAGTAAAGTAAAGTAAAGTAAAGTAAAGTAAAGTAAAGTAAAGTAAAGTAAAGTAAGTAAAGTAAAGTAAAGTAAAGTAAAGTAAAGTAAAGTAAAGTAAAGTAAAGTAAAGTAAAGTAAAGTAAAGTAAAGTAAAGTAAAGTAAAGTAAGTAAAGTAAAGTAAAGTAAAGTAAAGTAAAGTAAGTAAAGTAAAGTAAAGTAAAGTAAAGTAAAGTAAAGTAAAGTAAAGTAAAGTAAAGTAAAGTAAAGTAAAGTAAGTAAGTAAAGTAAAGTAAAGTAAAGTAAAGTAAAGTAAAGTAAAGTAAAGTAAAGTAAAGTAAAGTAAAGTAAAGTAAAGTAAAGTAAAGTAAGTAAAGTAAAGTAAAGTAAAGTAAAGTAAAGTAAAGTAAAGTAAAGTAAAGTAAAGTAAGTAAAGTAAAGTAAAGTAAAGTAAAGTAAAGTAAAGTAAAGTAAAGTAAAGTAAAGTAAAGTAAAGTAAAGTAAAGTAAAGTAAAGTAAAGTAAAGTAAAGTAAAGTAAAGTAAAGTAAAGTAAAGTAAAGTAAAGTAAAGTAAAGTAAAGTAAAGTAAAGTAAAGTAAAGTAAAGTAAGTAAAGTAAAGTAAAGTAAAGTAAAGTAAAGTAAAGTAAAGTAAAGTAAAGTTAAGTAAAGTAAAGTAAAGTAAAGTAAAGTAAAGTAAAGAAACCCTTGCGTAGAATGTGGCTAAAATCTTCAAATACCGATTATCGGGGATACCGTTATATGGGAACCATACGATTTCGTCGACCTAGATTATTCTATTGGAAAATGTGGCTAAAATCATCAAAATACCGAATACCGGGGGGTACCGTTATATGGGGGATGTATGATATTATGGATCTATATAGACAATTCCCTTTCAGACGCTAAAGTGCTCACAAAGAAATCCTTAAAATACCGAATATTGGGTGGTACCGTTATATGGAGGCTATACGATATCGTGGGCCTATATGGATAATTCTCTTTTAGGAAGTAAGGTGGTCACAAAGAACTCGTCGTGTGGATTTTCAGATTATTCCATTGGAAAATGTGGCTAAAATTATTAAAATACCAAATAACAGGGGTACCGTTAAATAGGGGCTATACGATATCATGGACCTATATAGACAATTCTATTTCAGAGGGTAAAGTGTTCACAAGGAGCTCCTTGTGTGGAATTTCAGACAGTTCCATTAAAAAATGTGGCTAAAATAATCAAAACTCCGAGTATCGGGGTACCGTTATATGGGGGCTATACGATATCGTTGACCGATATAGCCCATCTTCGAACTTGACCTGCCTGTAGACAAAAGACCGTGATTACAAATCGTAGAATTTTACGCTGATCGAGAATATGTATACTTTGTTGGGTCTAAAATTATAATTTCGATGAGTTACAAACGGAATGACGAACTTAATATACCCTCCATACTATGTATGGTGGAGGGTATAAAAACAAATATTCCTTGAAATAAATGCAACTTTGTGTAATATTTCCTCGCTTTGTTAATTAAATCCTCTTTTCAGTTTTCCTCAATTTTTCAATGCGTCTTATATTTCGTTTCATGCCTTCTCATTTTTCATGCAAAGAAGTTGATTTCTTCCCAGAAAAATGTGATCACATGCATGTCGCGAAACAACAACGAATTGAGTCTTATTACATGTGGCCTTCGCGCACATACAACGAAGATTTCCGCTGAAGTTTTAAGCACAGAAATAAGAATTGAACACTTTTAATCCAACGAACGTGACGAAGATCCTTGTAGGTGTCAACTTTCAACGCATCCGCTGAAAGTGTTGTGAGTAGTCTTGACTGTAATTGGTAGGTATCACCAACAGAAGAATTAATTCATTCATAAGCTGTCAGATGTGTGTATGCGTAAATTTCAATTACACATACATACACACACTGACATAATTTTAGCACTTTCCAATAGCTGGAGGAGAGATTGTGATATGAATGGGATATATTGCAGTTAAAATTCGATTAAATTGTAAAATTTGTCTTAAATTTGACCTTGAAACATGCAAAATTTTTAAAGATTTGTAAACAGGAATATGTTTGTTGTTATGTAAAATATCATTTTTATACCCTCCGCCATAGTATGGAGGGTAGATTAAGTTTGTCATTCATACACATTCTAGACCCCACAAAGTATATAAATTCCTGATCAGCATAAAATTCTATGTCGATTTAGCACAGTCCGTCCGTCTATCCGTCTGTGGAAATCACTCTAGCTTCCGAACGAATTGAAGTAGATTGATAAAATTTTGCAGAACTTTTGGTATTGAAAATGGGCCATGTAGGTTCACGTTTTGGTATAGCACCCATATAACAGTATTCGGTATTTTAATGATTTTATGGACATTTTTTTACCAGAATTGTTTCAAATTTGGTATTTGAAGTTCGTAATGGATACTTCACCCTAAGATAGAAAATTGTCTGTGCAGGTCTACGTCTTCGTATAGCCCCCATATGACGGTACATCCCGATATTCGGTATTTTGATGATTTTAGCGAATTTATTCGCCGGAATTGTTTCAAATTTGGCATTTAAAGTTCGTAAAGGAATTTTTTTGAGAATTGTCAAATTCGTTCCAAATGGTGGAGGGTTTTCAAAGTTCGGCCCGGCTGAACTTATAGCTTTTTTTACTTAGTTAAATTGACAAAGAAATTTGATAAATATGACAATTATCAAGTTTCTCTTAACAAAAGGTAAGTAATATGTCCTCAATGATACAAGTAATATATCCTCAACATTTTGCTGCAGATAAAATTTATCATTTTAAGGTCTACAATAAAATGGCCTTGAGTTAATAAATTTATTGTTGTCTTTACAAGCACATTTGTATGTCTATACATTATGGTGTCAAGCTCGCACATACGTCGATACGTAATTTACACAATCAATCATTTTGATACAAGATATTGTTTATGCCTCATTCCCACCTCATTATGTCTTCGTATCTGTTTTCTACATTGTAAATTTCTTGCCATCCTTAACAAGAGCAACATAAAATTTCAACTCAGATTTCATTAAATTTCAATTTTCACACTCGTTTTGTTGATTTTGTGTGCGACAAAATTTAATTTCTCCGAAAATGACAGAAGATAAGAGAACAGATAAAACGATTTTAAGCTCGCCGGGTCGAACTTTTTATACCCTAACCAATTTTTTTTCCAAGTAAAATTAAATAATGAAATGAGTATAATATGTTACATAGAATATAAGCTCTTTCAAATTAAAATAAAACCAGTAAAGAAAGTATTAAAGTCGGGCGGGTCCGACTTTATGATACCCTACACCACTTTGCATATTTATTAGAGCTTCACATAACAAATAAAAGTTTTAATGGGGAATTTGTGAGAATTAAATAATATCAACTATGTTTATAGTAATAATTAAAAGTCCAAAGGAACTAATATATGGGAGGAATATCTTCCTCTGAATCGATTTCTACTAAATTTGTCGAGGCATTTGCGCCTTTTCAATTCGGGCTTGTATTATCCATTTGGTGCACAATTAACTTGAAATCGTATAGATATATGTGAGAGCTATTTCTAAATCTGATTCGATCTCGATAAAATTTGGCAAAGGAATTTTTGAGCTATATTTGATATATTTGCCCGAATATCGTTATTATGGAGTCCATATTACGGCTATGCAGGGCACATTCAACAAATCGGATGAACAATATGTATGGGAGCTATAGCTATATCTGAACCGATTTCCACCAAATTTGACATACTGGTTTCTGGACTCAATTTGGTCGTAAATACCAAATTCTATTCCATTTAGGCTAATTCTCAAAAACAATAAAATCCGTTGAAAATTCTGTTGAAATCTTAAAAATACCGAATGTAGCTGTTATATTAGGGTCTATACGACAATATGGACCTGCATAGATAACATTTGACACAAAGCATTACAATATTTAAATGCGAAACTTAAAACTAGTAAAGAATATCCTAAAGTCGGGCGGGGCCGACTTTATGATACCCTACACCACTTTGCTAATTTAGTAGAGCTCCACATAAAAATAAAAGTTTTTATGGGAGATAATACACGCTATAATTATAATCATAATTAAAAGTTTAAAAGACTAAACATGCCGAAGCATTTGTATCTTTTAAATTCCCGACTCGTATTACCCATTTGATATATATGGGAGCTATATCTAAATCTGAACCGATCTTGATAAAATTTTGCAAAGATATTTCTGAGCTATATTTCATATATTTCCCTGAATATCGTTGTTACGGAGTGCATATTACGGCTGTGGGTAACAAATACAACAAATCGGATGAGCAATATATATGGGAGCTATAGCTATATCTGAACCTATCTTCGATCTTCCGATCTTCCAAATTTAACATACTAGCTTTTAGACTCAATTCGGTCGTAAGTGCCAAATTTCATCCCATTTGGGCTAATATTACACGTTTAGTGCAAAATAAAAATCAAATCGGACGAAGTTATATATGGGAGCTATATCCAAATCTGAACCGATCTCGATAAAATTTAGCAAAGGTATTTCTGTGCTGCTTTTGATATATTTCCCCAAATATTGTTATTAAAGAGTGCACATTACGGCTGCAAAAATAACAAATCGGATGAACAATATATATGGGAGCTATAGTTATATCTTAACCGATTTTAATCAAATTTGGCATAATTATTTTCAGGCCTAATTTGGTTGTATGTGCAAAATTCCATATTATTCGGGCTGATATTACACGTTTGGTGCACAATAAAAGGCAAATTGGACGAAGATATATATGGGAGCTATATATAAATTTTTACCGATTATTTCCAATTCCAACAGGGTTCGTTCTTGGGGCAAACAAATGTTATTTAGAAAAGTTCATCTCAATCGAATAATAAATGCGACATGCATTTTGTTCACAAGAATACATCGACAGACGGAAAGAATGACATGCAAGAATCAACTCAGAAAGTGATTCTATGGAGATCCTCAAAAGTAACTATGGGTATATCTCGCTTCCTTCTCCATGTTACAAACAAATGCACAAAGACATAATACCCTGACCACCTTGTGGTGTTGGGTATAAAACGCGGTAATAATATAGCTAAAATCATCTAAATATCGAATATCGGGAGGTACCGTTATGTCTTAGGCTGTAGTATCCATTACGAACTTCAAATACCAAATTTTAAACAATTCCAGCTAATAATGTCGCTAAAATCATCAAAGTACCGAATATCGGGAGGTACCGTTATAAGGGGACTATACCAAAACGTGAACCTGTATGGCCTATTTTCAATAAATTTTGAGTAAAATTTTATCAACCTACTTCATTTCGTTCGAAAGTTAGAGTGATTTCCACAGACAGACAGACAGACAGACGGACAGACAGCTAGTTATCATACTGCTGCGAATGTAGCAATGAATAATTTTTCAACCAGATTTGATAAATCATGCTTAACTATCAATTATATAGAAACCAGTATGGAAATCCCCTAATTATGTATATTTTGAGTATTTTAGTCACATTTTAAACTGAAAAAATAGAACTATTTTTTAATTCTTTCGACCAAAGACATAAAATTATGACGATGGATCAGAATTGCATATGATTGGGCCAAAATTTAAGTAACACCTCGAAATACTGGTTTAGAATATAGGAGAGTATATATGGATCTCCCTATCTCGCCGAGCTGAGCCCATCTAGCTATGTATGTCCGTCCGTCCGTCTGTCCATGTTAATATGTAACCTACAGGTTGCAATTATGGCCCGATCCTCTCGAACTTGAAAATGGAAGTGTGGTTATGGTCAGAAAGAAGGCTATTGCTTTTGGAGATGATCGCATAATATGTAGGGGTTGAAATAGACCAAAAACTGAGAAATATCCCGATTTTGCTGTTGCTCTACAGGTCGCAATTATTAACAAATCAACGCGGTAGTTAGCATGGGGCTAGAGCTTTGGGCTGGACAGAAGTCTTCGACTTTTGGTCATCGGGTAATATTTAGTGGGTGAAATAGACCATAACATTTGTGTTCAAAATAGTCAAATTTTCTATTAAACCGCGAATATTTTTAATCCCAGCGAAATCACAAGTAGATAAACAGGTCAATTCTGACCGTTACGTAGATGCCGATAGTAAAAATATCGGATATATATAGCGAAATATATACAATGTATATATACAAAGGAAGGGGATGCTAGCTAGAATGCTTATATCTTCAGAAGGGCTGGAGCGATTTTGACAAATTTTGTAAATTTAGAATGCCCTTTTGGCATAAAAGTATTAAATCTAAAAAAAATCGCATAAAAAGATACCAATAATGATGTTAATATTGATTTTGTAGTATTTTGTAACATTTTTTTATTTTTTCACATTTTTTTATCGCATTCTATTTTTTCATTTTAACTTAAAATATTGAAGTGTATATTTTGTAATATTTCTGCTCTTTACAACACAGGTTGGGGTTATTATTTATACACAGATTGCAATTATCATTCGATCCTCACGAAATTTTTGACAAAGGTAGGGTTAGGCTCAGAAGGGCTAAGCCTATTGTTTTCAAAGATCTCCGCAAAATGCTAAGGGTAATATCTGGGCAGTGCTCCGTGACATAATTTCAAAAGCGAAATCTTCCAAAATGGATTTGGACATGAGGGGGCTTCTCACATATTGTAGTGTTGTAAGGTATCACATGGTCGGCCCCGCACGACTATAGCCTTTTCTTACTTGTTTTATCTGTATTAGATGAAGTATGAAAATGAAATACTTCGGTCGACTATATCTGGTACCTCACGCTTATTTTAAAATTTTCTAAAAACTATCACATATCTCATATAAAGTATATGAAGTTGTCGATATAGTCCAAATGTGGCATGTTGTAATATTTATATCAGTCTTAGATCATATACGAATTGGAAAATATTTGCTAAGCTCTCCCATAAAGGGTCAACAGTTTGAATAATCATAACTCAAGGCTAGGGGAATACATCTGTCGGTAAAACGAATACCCTCCACCATTTGGACGAAACTTGTAAATCCGTTGAAATATCCCACTGTATATGGGCCTGTACGAAACCGTGGACCTCTACAGCAAATTATCTGCCACAGAAAGCGGTGACTATTACGAACTCCAAATACCTAGTTTGAGATAATCTTGGTGAAATATTACTTGACGTAGAGCGTCAAAATTTAGCAGAACAATTTGTATTGTGTCTAGGATGGTTGGTATTGAAAATGAGATATATCGGTCCACGTTTTGGTATAGTCCCCATATAACGGTAAATCCCGATATTTGGTATTTTGATGATTTTTGCCACACTTTTTCATGGATTGGTCTGAAAATTGGTATTTGTAAGCCATATTGGGTCCTAGTTAGTGCGGCGAAACATTGTGTGTATAGGTCCACGCTTTGGTATAGCCCCCATATTACGGTACCTCCCGATATTCGGTATTTTGATGATTTTTGCCACATTTTTTTCACGGATTAGTCTGAAAATTTGTATTTGTGGGTCATAATTGGTTGTAATGTTTCCATTACACTAAGGTGGAGGGTGTTAAAAGTCCGGCCCGGCCGAACTTAATGTTTTTTACTTGTTTTTTCTAATCAGGAATATTCATACTTTTTGGGGGCTCCGACGAATATTTCAAAATGTTGTGAACGGAATGACAAATGTTATGGTGGAGGGCATAAGAATTGTAAAAGTAGAATCCGTTAAGTTATACCACTCTTTGAGTAGGTAGTTCTATCCGATTTGAAAAATCTAAATATTCCTCGTGTTCATATTAATATTCACGTTTCACAACTCCAAAAATCCATCACATCAGCCGCTTTGAAGGTTATACCAGAACATGGATGAGCCATCAGACCAAATGACAACAACAATTTCAATCATAACCAATTTACAGTGAATGCCTTCATCAACATCTGTTGTTTTGACCTACATTAAATATTAATATTTTTTTTTGTCGCTCACCACCTTCTGCACAGAAATACCGAACAATGTTAAAACTTTTATGTTTCCAAAAATAAAAACACATATTTTTGCTACAGAAAATCAATAAATCATTTGCCAGCAGTGTGTCGGTCGACATGCAAACAATTGGTTGGTTTGGTATGAAACTTTCTATCATAGAAATTATCAACAAATTGTTCGAACCACACAGCTCTCTTTTGAATTTTAGCAATGAGTAGTTTGCTTGTAGCGTAAACAAATTATCAATGAACCATTGAATGGTCATTTATTCAGCAGTTTAATCAATCAATCATAAAGTTTGGTAAGGTTTCAAGGCTTTATAATTATCTCAGTGGTTCCGGGTCTTCATGTAAGCTGCCCAAGGAAAAGTTGGTAGTCATTGCTGATATATTACACTGTGCAACACAAAAAAAAAATTACGGGAAAATTCAGCAGATTACTAAAGTAGAGCTAAAAAAGAAGACAAGTTTATCAGCGTTTTGACAGTTTACATAGAGAAGTAACATAAATAGAAGGGACATTTTCGGATTAATATTCTTCGGAATTCACTCATTTCAGATATATAATTTCTTCAGTAATATTGTAGACGAAAATATGAGGAATTTTATTGGCCCTTTATTGAAAATATAGTTAAAAACCTTCTTGGAACGGGATCATGACAAGTTAGAATATTCTACAAAATTATTAACCATACAATTTCACTATCCTAGAAGACATCAAAAGTCGACAACTTACCTAATCGCCAGGGTTACAGCCGTATTTTTGTGAGTTGTTGCAAAAATAACATTTGGGAGAGGTATTTTCGATCTCAAGAAGATATCTGGTACCAAATATATGTTGTTGAATGCATATTACGAATTTGAGGGACGGAGCTATAGCTATATCTGAACCGGTTTTCACCAAATTTAATGTACTTGCTCCTAGAATGAATTCGGTTGGATAGGCCAAAATTCTGGTCATTTTGACTGATATTGGCTATTTCGTGCACAATTAACCCGAAAAGATATATATGGAAACTATATACAAAACTGAACCGATCATTACAAAAATTGGTACATTTATTTCAGAGCTATATCTGATTTTTGGTATCATATTACGAATATGAAGGAGAGAGGTATAGCTACATTGAACCGATTTTCACTAAATTTAATGTACTCGCCTCTAGAATGAATTCGGTCGGATAAGCCAAAATTTAGGTCATTTTGAATGATATTGGCTATTTGGTGCACAATTAACCCGAAAAGATATATATGGGAGCTATATCCAAATCAGAACCGATCTTGACAAAAATTGGTACCCTTATTTCAGAACTATATATGATATTTGGTACCAAATATCATTCTAGTGGAATGCATATTACGCATGTGAGGGACTCAAAACCTCAAATCGGAAAATACATTTATATGGTAGCTATAGCTTTATCTGAACCCATTATTATACCCTCCACCATAATATGGAGGGGAAGTCGAGTTAGCGACGTCCGTATGTCTGTCTTTCGATCGAATTGAGATAAAAGGTTAAAATTTTGCACACATGTTTATTTTTCCAGTAGGCAGGTTAAGTTCATGCCATGTAGGTCCACGTTTTCACATAGACCCCATATAACGGTACCTCCCGATATTCGGTATTTTGATGATTTTAGCAACATTATTCACCGAAATTGTTTCAAATTTGGCATTTGAAGTTCGAAATAGACACTACAGGTCCACGTCTTCGTATAGCCTCCATTTAACGGTACCTCCCAATATTCGGAATTTTGACGAGTTTATATACAATACTCACCGAAATTGATTGAGATGTCGTATTTGAAGTTCGTAATGGATGCTACAGCCTGTAACAGAAAATTGTCTATGCTGGTCCAGGTCTCCGTTATAACGGTACCTCCCTATATACGATATTTTGATGATTTTAGGTACATTATTCACCGTTTATTTCAAGTTTCGAATTTGAATATGGTAATGGCTTATGACAAACAATGCCTACGTAGGTCCACGTCGTATAGATTTTATTTCCATCCGTTTCAAATTCGTTCCTAATGGTGGAGTGTATTCAAAATTGTGGGATGTACCAAAATACAAGTCATTTGGACTTATTTTAGCCATTTGGTGCACAACTAATCCGAAATCTATTGAAGATATATGGGAGCTTTTTCTAAATCTGATCCGATTGCCCCCAATTTTAATAGGGTTCGTCCTTGGGCCAAACAAATATTGTTTCCAAATTTCATTTCAATCCGATAATAAATGCCACCTGCATTTTGTTCACAAGAATAGATGGACGGACGGACTGACTGACATGCATAAATCGACTCATTAAGTGATTTTTTGAAGATCCTCAAGAGTAAGTATGGGTCTATCTCGCTTCCTCCTCCATGTTATCAACAAATTCACAAAGACACTATGTGATGTGGGGTATAAAAATAGATATCGGGACGAGTTCCACAAAATGGAAACCTACGTCCCGAAATTCAATCCATTTTGGCTGATATTAGCCATTGTTTGCACAATAAACCTGACATCAGATTAAGGATATATGGGAGCTACATCCAAATGATAGCCGTTCTCGATAAAATTTGGCTAATTTATTTCCGAGCTTTTTAAGATGTCTGGTACAAATTATCATTGTTGTCGAATGCATATTACGAATGTCAGGCAATTAAACCCCCAAATCGGATGAAATATATAAATTGGAGCTATAGCTATATCTGAACAGATTTTCTTCAAATGTGACATACTTGCTTCTACACTTAATTCGGTTGGATGTTCCAAAATTCAGGTCATTCAGACTCATACATTTAACCGAAATCCGTTGAAGATATATGGGACCTATATTTAAATCTGATCCGATTATCACCAATGTCAGTAGGGTTCGTCCTTAAGCTAAACAAATATTGTTTGGAAATTTTCAGCTTAATCGGATAATAAATGCGACCTGCATTTTGGTCACAAAAATACATGGAGAGACGGACGAACGGGCGGACGAGCTGTGATTCTGTGAGGATCCTCAAACTTAACTTTGGGCCTATCTCGCCTCCTTCTCCATGTAACAACAAATGCACACAGACATAATACCCTTACCACTATGTGATGTAGGTTATAAAGAAAATAAAATTTGTATTTTGTCGCACCGTATTATTTACAATCGACATATCAGAAAATTTCTTTTTTTATTTTATTTTGAAATATTTGTATATTAAAAACCATAAAATTCAAATATGTAAGCTTTTCCATATAATATGTGAAAACATTGTCATATGTGCCCATCTTTGTGGTGGTTTTACGAATTTTCCGGAAGCATTTATTTTTCATATTTCGCTGCAACCCTTATTGATGTTAGTCAGATAAAATCAGTTTGTTCATTTGTTGTAAAATGTGTTGTACTTCTGCCCCGGGGCAATGTGAAATACATATTTAAGGTGATTTTGTGGTCGTACTCCTAACCCATAGAACATATGTTTATAACACAAACGTTCTGTGTTGACCACACAACTCAAATATTCACACGTCAACACATTTGTAGCATGGTCTAATATGGCCGAAATTTACGCACAGGTGCATGGATATATACAGTAAGGATAAAGATATTTTATTGTATAGTTAGTTGTCATGAGGCTTAATTGATTTTTTTAAGAAAAAATATTTCATTGTTTTTTTTTTTGTATAAAAACAACGTTATTTATTAGTGGATAAAAATGGCAATATTTACCAGATGGTAATGCAGCCAGTACCATGGTGTCGGAAAGAGCGACCAATCCTCATAAGTTCCCTCGATTTTTGTTTGGAGAAATGTTCCTAAGGATGTACCTAAAAACATCCCTGTGGTAAAAAAAAAAATAAATAAAAAAAAGAAGCTAAGTTCGGCCGGGCCGAACTTTTAATACCCTCCAACGGTACCACCATGAGCGGGAGTTCCGATTCCGAACGTTAAATATCATCGAATTTGAAACAATTCCGATGAATCATGTTGCTAATATAATCAAAATACCGAATATGGCTATATGATATCGTAAAGTACTCTCAGAGAACTCCTTGTGTAGAATCTCAGATAATTCCATTACAAAATGTGGCTAAAATCATCAAAATACCGAATATCGGGAGGTACAGTAATATGGGGGATATACGATATCGTGGACCTATATGGGTCATTCTCTTTCAGGGGACGAAGTACTAACAAGGACTCCTTGTGAGGATTTTGAGACAATGCCATTGAAAAACCAGTAAGGAAAGCTCAAAAGTCGGGCGGTGCCGACTATATGATACCCTACACCACTATGCATATTTAGTAGAGCTCTCGTAAAAAGGTTTATACAGGGCATTTCAGAGCTCTATGAGATATTTGGTACAAAATCAAAATCTATCTAATTCTATCGTGCATTTTACGAACTATAGCTATCTCTGAACCGGGTTTCTCCAAATTTTACGTATTAACTTCTAGACTGGTGATTTGGGCTGATATTGACCATTTAGTGCACATTTAACCCGAAATCGGATGAAGATATATATGAGAGCTTTATCCAAATCTGAACCGATTTCGATAAAATTTAAAACAGCTATTCCTGTGCTCCATCTAATACCTGGTACCAAATATCACGGTTGTAGAGTGAATATTACGAATGTATGGGACTAAAACTCTAAATCGGATGAAACATATATATGGTTGCTATATCTATATCTGAACCGATTTTCACTACATTTTATATACTTGCTTCTAGGCTGAATTTGGTCCGATGTACTAAAATTCAGTCCATTTGGATTTATATTGGCCATTTGGTGCACAATTAACCCGAAATCGGATGAAGATATATATGGGAGCTATATCCAAATCTGAACCGATTTCGATGAAATTACAAACAGCTATTTCTGGGCTGTATCTTATATCTGGTACCAAATGTCATTCTTGTGGAGTGCATATTTCGAATGTGAGAGGCTTAAACACCAAATCGGATGAAAGATATATATGGGAGCTATAGCTATATCTGAACCGATTTTTCCAAATTTGTTGTATTTGCTTTAAGGCTAATCTCGGTCACATGTGCCAAAATTCGGGCCATTTGGGCTGATATTGGCCATTTGGTGGTCAATTAACCCGAAATCGGATGAAGATATATATGGGAGCTATAACCAAATCTGAACCGATTTCGATAAAATTTAAAACAGCTATTTCTGTGCTCCATCTAATACCTGGTACCAAATATCACGGTTGTGGAGTGCATAGTAGGAATGTGAGGGACTTAAAGATCAAATCGGATGAAAGATATATATGGGAGCTATAGCTATATCTGAACCGATTTTCTCCAAATTTGATATACTTGCTTCTAGGCCGAACTCGGTTGGGTGTGCCAAAATTCAGGTAATTTGGACTGATAGTGGACATTTGGTGCACATTTAACCCGAAATCGGATGAAGATATATATGGGAGCTATAGCTGTTTCTGAACCGATTTTCTCTAAATTTGTTGTATTTGCTTTAAGGCTAATCTCCTTAAATATTGAGTTTTCGGTGTTTTTAGCTATTATTTGTGATCACTTTTATAGGGTTGAATTAATAAAAACTTTGAAATGGCCATAACTCCTTAAATATTGAGTTTTCGGCGTTTTTAGCTATTATTTGTGATCACTTTTACAAGGGTGAATTAAAATAACTTTAAAATGGCCATAACTCCTTAAATATTGAGTTTTCGGCGTTTTTAGCTATTATTTATAAATTTGATATACTTGCTTCTAGGCCGAACTCGGTTGGGTGTGCCAAAATTCAGGTAATTTGGACTGATAGTGGACATTTGGTGCACATTTAACCCGAAATCGGATGAAGATATATATGGGAGCTATAGCTGTTTCTGAACCGATTTTCTCTAAATTTGTTGTATTTGCTTTAAGGCTAATCTCGGTCACATGTGCCAAAATTCGGGCCATTTGGGCTGATATTGGCCATTTGGTGGTCAATTAACCCGAAATCGGATGAAGATATATATGGGAGCTATATCTAAATTTGATCCGATTCTCACCAATTTCAATAGGGCCAAAAAAATATTGTTTGGAAAATTTCATCTCAATCGGATAATAAATGTGACCTGCATTTTGTTCACAAGAATACATGGACAGACGGACGGACGGACGGACGGACAGACGGACGGACATGCATAAATCGACTCAGAAAGTGATTCTATGAAGGTTCTCAAAAGTAACTATGGGTCTATCTCGTTTCCTTCTCCATGTTACAAACAAATGCACAAAGACATAATACCCTTACCACTATGTGGTGTAGGGTATAAAAATCATCACAATACCGAATATCGGGAGGTACCGGACGTATATTGACAATTATCTTCCTGGTAGAAAGAAACTCCTTGTGTAGAATTTCAGACAATTTCAATGAAAACAAGTAAGCAAAGGCTACAGTCGAGCGGGGCCGACCGTTGAATACCCTACAACACTATAATAAACGATACAGTTTATATAGGCGAGAAAATCGAAAGAATTCCACAAGATATTGTGACAATTAATAAAAGAAAACCAGCAGGTTTCGTTCTCTTATTTTCGAAAAATAGCAACTTAAACTAATTTGCTAATTTCCAATTTATTGGTAGATCTTGCACTTAAATGGTCTTCCTAGATCTGGAACCAATAATTCCCAAAGACCTGCAATCTCTTAGAAGTGGCAAAAGATTAACATTTATTGTTGATTTTTGACTGTAAAGCATCTATACGAGATCAGCGTTAATGAAATAGTCAGAAGTGCGTCTTTCCTGTATTTGTGAATTCTCCAAAAAGTCACTGGAATGGTCATTTTCGTATTTTGCCCACTAAAGTTGGCAAACTATTTCACACATTGAATATTTTTGGATGGCCATTTAAAACTGCTTGGCTCTTGCAATGTCCGGTAACCCCCCTTCAAATGTGCGTGAGGATCGGGCGATAATTATGACCTGCTGACAATTTTGCAGTTTTTTTGGTCCATTTCAACCCTCAAATATATGGCGATCATCTCCAAAAAGAGTAGGCTTCTATTCTGACCCTCATCTTATCCCCATGCGAAATTTCGTAAAGATCGGGCCATAAATGCGATCTGTATATGATATCCTGAAATCCTAACTACTTAGTTTTGTTAGCTGTAGAAATATTACCAAATGTTTAATTCAAAATTAATTCAAAATGAATATTTAATATGCCAAAAATATGACAACATTGAAAAAATATGAGAAAATGTTACAAAATCAATATTTTTATGTTTAGAGAGATATTTTTATGCGATTTTTTTAGACGTTTTTTCTTTCCTGCCAAGAGGCCATTCTGAATTAATGAGAACTGTCGAAATCAGTTCAGCCGTTCCCGACATATAAGAGATCTTTCAAGCATATCTTCCTTGATAGACATATATATCGCACATATTTTGCTATATATCCGATTTGTTGGATCTTAACATCAATGTAAAGATCCGAAGTAACCTTGTCATGGCTTTGTGATTTCGCCGGGATTTAAAATATTCGCGGTTTAATGAAAAAATTTGAATTTTTTCACACAAAATATATGGTCTATTTTACCCGCTAAATATTATCCGATGACCACCCAATTTGGTAGGCTTCTTCCCCGCCCTAAACTCTAGCTACATGCTAAATTCCGTCACAATTGGTCTATAATTGCGACCTGTATAGCTACTGCAAAATCCGACATTTTTCACTATTTGGTCCATTTTAAACCCTAAACATTTGGCGATCATCTCCAAAAGAAATAGGCTTCTATTCTCGCCCTAACCCCACCTTCGTGCAAAATTTCGTTAGGATTGGACCCAACACATAGTGTTGTAGGGTATAAATATGGCTAAAATCATCAATATACCGAATATTGGGGTACTGTTATATGGAGAATTTACGGAGGATTTCAATGAAAACAAGTTAAAAAGTATCAGTCGGTATTGCCGACAGATATATACCCTCAGCCTAGATCAGTTAGATTATTTAAATATATTTTGGCTAGTATTACGAATATTCAAACGTTTGACCCTCTATGCAGCAGGTTCCGAAGAAATGGGTCAATATTGTCCATTTCGTATTTTATGCCAAATCATGAAAACAGATAAAATTATTGAAATTGTGACACTATGTGGGTGAGGTGCCAGAAGGGCTTCGAAGATATATACAAATTTTGTGTTAGCAAAAATTTTGTATGTTTGAAATTTGCAGAGATGCTCATTTCGCTTTATTTGACCGTTTTTTTTTTTCAAAATCTTGAACCCTATGTATGGGGGAGGTACCGGAAGAAATGGTTCGATCTATACCATCTTTATAACAGATCTTGTGTTGATAGAAATATTCAGATGTGCCAAGTCTAAATGGAATCGAATGTTAATTTGGCGTTTTATGAGCCACATGGGTATTCAAAATGTCGACACTTTATGGGGGAGGTACCAGAAGGAGTGGACCGATATATTCCATTTTAACACCAGATCTTAGGTTTATAGAAATATTGGGGTGTGTGAAATTTTAAGACGTTTGGTTCCTTACATCACATTTTATATGAGTTATAATTATTCAAAATTTTTACACTTTATGGTGGAGGTACTTGATGGAGTGGACCGATATAGTCCATTTTCGCACCTGACCTAGCACTTACGAAAATATTAGGATTCGCAAAGTTCGAGCAAAATCGGATCATCCTTTCTCTTTCTGTGCAGAAAATAATTTTTTTTCAAATTTCGGCCTTTTGTGGGGGAGGTACTTGATGGAGTGATCCGATATTGTCCATTTTTGCACCTGACCTTGCGCTGTTACAAATATTAGGATTTGCAAAGATGGGGCAAAATGGGATCATCCTTTCTCTTTCTGTGCAGAAAATATATATATATATATATATTTTTTTTTTTTTTTTTGAAAATTTCGACCTTTTGTGGGGGAGGTACCAGAAGGAGTGGGCCGATGTATTCCATTTTCACACCAGATATTACGCTAATAAAATTATTGGGATGTGTGAAATTTGAAGACAATCGGACTCTTACTTCACACTTTATAAGAGCTGTTATTATTCAAAATTTTGACCCTTTGTGGGGGAGGTACTTGATAGAGTAGACCAATATTGTCCATTTTCGCACATGACCTAGCACTGACAAAAATATTAGGATTTGCAAAGTTGGAGCAAACCCGGATCATCATTTCTCTTTCTGTGCAGAAAATATATTTTTTGAAAATTTCAAACTTTTGTGGGGGAGGTACCAGAAGGAGTGGACCGATATTGCCCATCTCCGAACTCGATCTAAGTTTGACAAAAATATTACGATGTACAAAGTTTGGAGCTTCGAGAGTTATCGTGCGCACCAGCCAGACAGACAGACAGACAGACGGACGGACGGACATCGCTAGATCGACTCCAAATGTCCTGAAACGGATTTGGTCCAAAGAGACCTAGGGTCTAAAACCGTTATTTCGACTAGGCACGTTTTGACCGTATCAAATGATATATACCCTCTGTAGCCATATGGCTGAGGATATAAATATGGCTTAATACATCAAAATACGGAATATCGGGGGTTATATGGGGCTATACGATATCGTTGACCGATATAGCCCATCTTCGAACTTGACCTACCTACACACAAAAGACTGATCTGTGCAAAATTTAATTCGTTTTGACTCTAGCGTTGTTAAACAGACGGTCAGGGCTAAATTGAATTTTACACTGATAAACAAAATATATAATTTATTAGGTCTAAAATTATTAATCGATGACTTACAAATGGCATGTCGAACTTTATATACCCTCCATACTTCTTTAATGCATTGCAACATTAAATCGGATCCAGTAAATTATGGGCAATAGAGTCTCTCTTGAAACGTGGACAAAACACGATCGGATCCTAGAAGGTGAACGAGCAATTTTAATCTGCAGTTTATACAAACGTTGTATTGCATTAAGGATTTGGAGGGTAGATAAGATATTCCGTTAATAACTCCTCGATGTCCGTCTTAATATAAAGATTTATGATGTTTTGGGAGTCTTAGTAATATTTTTGAATTTGAAAAGAGGCAGTCTGTGGTTCCTGTGTTTACGAACTGTCCATGTAGATCTAAGTTTAGGTATAATCCCCATTGACTATACCTCCCGATATTTGGTATTTCTTGATATTTGGATATGGTGTTACTTTTTTCAGTGAAATTGTTTGAAAATTTAAATTTGGAAATGGTATTGGGTATCAACTCCAATGAGAGAAAATTACATACTACATTCAACGGTTATCCCATACAGGGTGAGATTAAAAAAATGCAACAAAGTCAAACGCCATAATTTTTACATTTTTTTTTAAATTTTATTGAATGAAAGCAAAACATGTTGAAAATAGCATCAAATTTCGAATTGGTCACCTTTGGCACGAATTATGGCCTTCAACCGGCCAACGAAACACACACACGCTGCCCGAATATTGCTCCGGTTGGATTTATTCAGATGCAACGGTCGATTAATTCAAGCGGAGAGCGACCATCGGCTGTTATGGCGGTTCACACCATCTCCATGGCCGGCA
The DNA here is from genome assembly GCF_030504385.1 of Musca domestica. NCBI lineage: Eukaryota > Metazoa > Arthropoda > Insecta > Diptera > Muscidae > Musca > Musca domestica. The sequence continues at coordinate 18,172,235 of NW_026712192.1, read as the reverse complement.
CTTGAGTTCTGGTGGACAACCGAAGGTGCACATTTTCAGCTGACGTCTTTGGCAAGTAAATACGTTTATTAACTGCTTGACAACGAATATGTTCTCATCGAAGAAAACCAAATTTGGCAGTTCACCACTTTCGGCCAAGCGAAGCAAGTCTTTAGCTCTTTTATGTCTATTTTCACTTTTTGTAATTTCAATGGCTTTACCCCTAGATCATTTTTCTATATTTACCGAATGAAATATTGCAATATGTTCAGCGCACAAGCCATTTTTCGGCGACTGCGATGCAGGTTTTGTTCAAGTCGCTTTTTTACTTTTCGAACCATTTCTGCTGATGTTTCTGTTTTCTTCCATCCACTTCCTTGTCGTCGGGCTGTGCTACCAGTATCACGGTAACGAGCGATGGTACGAGGTACAAAAGATTTTTGCACATTTAAATGCTGGAGTGCTGTGACGATAGCCACTTTTGATTTTCACCCAAACATAAAGAAATCGCACTATCACGCTTGAATTCCATCGCGAATAACTTTTTTTCTGGAAAATTCTCACCAAAATGCTTTTGTACGCTTGTAAACAATATAATGGGCTGTCACTGGAATAATTTTAACAGCTGTCGGACGAGTGTCTTATAAATGACAGCAGTCTGAAATTGGTTGCAGATTTTCCATCTCACCGTATATATGTTTCAACCGCTTTGTGGTTTTAAGTCCCTCACATGCGTAATATGCACTCTACAAGAATCATATTTTATTCCAGATATCTTATGGAGCTCAAAACTACCTTTGTCAAGTTTTCGAGGTCGGATCAGATTAGGATACAGCTCCCATGTATATATATATATATTTATCCGATATCAGGTATATTGGGCATCAAGTAGTTTATATCAGCCCAAATGGACTGCTTTTTGACAATTCCGATTTAATTCATCCTAGAAACAAGTGCTTTAAATTTGGTATTAAAGTTCCTTACATACGTAATATGCAATCCACAACAATAATCTTTGGCACCAGAACTGATACAGCGTTTAAAATTTTGTTTTTCCTGTTCAAACATTGCATATTAGTTCCATATTTTGACCTACACCTTAGGAACAATTTTTAGGAATTTTTGAAGTACTATCCAAATTTTTCAAATTAAGTGGCTTTATTTGATATTATTTGATTGAAAAGGGTAAGACATCTCCTTTAACAGTAGATTTTAATTAAAGTTTTTCAGTATGTAACACTAAAACCTTGTGCTTTCGTGTTTAATCTGCACTATTTCCCATGCATGATCCCATCATAATATCTACATTTGTTTACAGATTCGAGATAATTAATACAAAACCACTATACCTGAATATTGTATAAATTAGCATTAATAACGACGTTACTTACCAAAGCCCAGGGCCATTGTGGTATTCACTAGAAGGTATAATACAGTTATAAAACTGATTAATTTTCTTGTTCGGATTTCGAAAATAATTCATTACATTACATTTGTAATACATGTTACTTTATATGACAATATATTGTTGTTGTTGCTGCTACTGTAACAAATGCCCAATGTAAACACAAACATATTCCAACAAATATTTGAATATAGTCAACCGAAAACCATAAATAAGTCAATGGAAATTTATTTAAATTCATTTGACCGTTTTTTTTCCACATTTTGCCACAGGATTTATAGAACTCGTTTCAGCCCCCTCCGATACTATTACCGACCATTACTGGCAATGTATCATCGTGGATGGTGGACAAGGATTTCTCGTGTTCAACCATAATTTAAAAATATATGTATAAAAGGTAATAAATTATTATGTAAACTATATTTATTTTCATCTGGCTGGCAACGAACTTAAATCAAAGACCTAAAATGGTAAAGACTAGACAAAATGCATTCTGAGGAAATGGTTTGTGGCACATGACAAAGGCATGTTAATATAAAAAACACAATTATAGGAAAGAATGACAAATAAAAGTTTGGATAATCCAAAATATTGGTTTCAAAATTTTATTCCATATACCTTCCCAAATAATTGCATACTGCTTTAGCGGTTTAAATTGCTTAACATTGGTAAGTATGTTGTTACGATATCATAACAACAGAGGTATTTTTCACAGGATTGCCATATTTTACTCTGTGTTGTCCTATCTTTATACTTCTATGTCTTTGCTTAAATCTGAACATTGCAAGGGCAATAGGCTTAAACACTCACACACACACACACACACACACACACACACACACACACACACACACACCACACACACATATACAGGCACATGAAGAGGGAATCATTTGATTATTCCGCATAATATATATATATATATATATATATATATATATATATATATATATATATATATATATATATATATATATATATATATATATATATATATATATATATATATATATATATATATATATATATATATATATATATATATATATATATGTATATGTACTTCGTTTGTTATTGTAACTAACGTATATCGCTCATTTATTCAAACGAAAAACAGGTGCGAGGCAAACACATTTAATATTCTCGACTATTGGGGGTACAGAATATAACAAAACTTGGAAATATTTACATAGAATTGCTGTCTGGAGTCTGAAATGCTTATTTCGAGTAATTACTAGCGATATGAAAACTTACTTGAAAATAAATAAAAAAGCTGTAAGTTCGAGCGTGCTGAACTTTGAATACCCTCCACCATTTGGTACAAATTTGGCAATTTTCACAAAAAAAAATTCTGTTAAACTTTTAAAAATATCGAATGTAGCCATATATTAGGGTCTATACGACGACGTGGACCTGCATAGGCAAATTTTGTCGCAAGCTATTACAATATTCAAATACGAAACGAAAAATCTGTTTATAATGTAACTAAAATCGTCAAAATAACGAATATAGGGTGGTACCATGGGGGTTATAAAACGTGGACCTGCACAGACAATTTTCTAGCATGGGCTGTAGTATCCATTACGAACTTCAAATGCGAAATTTGAAACAATTCCCGTAAATAATGTCGCTAAAATCATTAAAATACCGAATATCGGGAGGGTACCGTTATATGGGGGCTATTCGAAGACGTGGACCCGTACAAACAATTTTCTGTCATAGGCTGTAGTATTCCATACGAAATTCAAATACCAAATTTGAAAGAGTTCCGGTAAATAACGTCGCTAAAATCATCAAAATAGCCAATATCGGAAGGTACCGTTATATGAGGGCTATACGAAGACGTAGACTTACATGGTTCATTTTCAATACCAAAAGTCCTGTAGAGTAAAATTTTATCAACCTACCTCATTTTGTTCGGAAGCTAGAGTGGTTTCCACAGAGGGACAGATGGACAGACAGACGGACATTGTAAATCGACATAATTTTTATGCTGATCAGGAATATATATACTTTGTAAATGTATAATTCGAGGTGTTACAAACGGAAAGGCAAACTTAATATACCCTCCATACTTTGGTGGAGGGTATAAAAATAAGCAAAGGCTGGTCGGTCCCGTGACCATTTAATACCCCCAATACTTTAATTTCCACACCTATTTTGGTCGATCTTGTCAGGGGAATAATATCATATGTTACCTTCGGTTTTCGGCCGGTGGCATTGCCTCTATATCCTCTCTGTAAAATTTATGCCAGACTAAGGTCAAATAAGAAATGAACAATATTGAACCACTTCTTCGGAACATCCATCATAACAGGTCTACAATTTGAATAACCATAACATAAGACACCATAATTTCCAACGGCATCTTATGCTACTTTCACGCATTAACTCAAACAAGTAAAAACCAGTAAAGAAAGTCGTAAAGTCGGGCGGGCCGATTTTATGATACCCTACACCACTTTGCTAATTTAGTAGAGCTCCACCTAATAATAAATTAAAGTTTTTATGGGAGAATTCAATCATACACACTATGATTATAATTATTATTTAAAGTTCAAAAGACTGAATTTGTATCTTTTAAATTCGGACTTGTACTGTCCATTTGATATATATGGGAGCTATATCCAAATCTGAACCGATCTTGATAAAATTTGGCAAAGATATTTCTGAGCTGTATTTCATATATTTCCCTGAATATCGTTGTTACGGAGTGCATATTACGGCTGCGGAGGACAATTTGACATACTAGCTTCTAGACTCAATCCGGTAGTATGTGCCAAATTCCATCCCATTTGGGCAAATATTAGACGATTGGTGCACAATAAAAGGCAAATCGGACGAAGTTATATATGGGAGCTATATCCAAATCTGAACCGATCTCGATAAAATTTAGCAAAGGTATTTCTGAGCTGCATTTGATATATTTCCCCAAATATTGTTGATACAGAGTGCATATTAGGGCTGCGGAGGCCAAAAATAACAAATCGGATGAACAATATATATGGGAGCTATAGCTATATCTGAACCGATTTCGATCAAATTTGGCACACTTATTTTCAGGCCTAATTTGGTTGTGTGTGCAAAATTTCATACTATTCGGGCTGATATTACACGTTTGGTGCACAATAAAATGCAAACCGGAGGAAGATATATACGGGAGCTATATCTAAATTTTTACCGATTATCTCCAATTTCAATAGGGTTCGTCCTCGGGCCAAACAAAAGTTGTTTGCAAACTTTCATCTCAATCAGATAATAAATGCGACCTGCATTTTGTTCACAAGAATACATGGACAGACGGACTGACATGCATAAATCAACTCAGAAAGTGATTCAATGCAGATCATCAAAAGGAACTATGGGTCTATCTCGTTTCCTTTTGCCTGTTACAAACAAATGCACAAAGACATAATACCCTGACCACCTTGTGGTGTAGGGTATAAACATTAAGTTCGGCCGAGCCTAACTTTTAATACCCTTCATCTTTGGGTAAAGAAAACATTTTTATATAAAATATCTGAATTCAAACGTGTTCCACTTTAAACTACAAATACCAGTAAGACCGTTTGGATAATAATTTTTCAATGAGAAAACATTGAATAATGTTTGTGTAACAAGTATAAAATAATCAAAATGGAACCCTTATTTATAAGCTTGTACTTGAAATTGTGGAATAAGGTAATGAAAATAATATTATATTAAGCTTATTTTTGTAATAGTATAAAATATTATTTTTTTTAATTTTTAATTTTTTTTAATTCTAAATCAAAACTAATATTTCAACAAAGGACAGATTTGAGAAAAGTTTGTGGAACATAAGTGTTCAACTAGCATTATTGAAAAATTATATTTTTTATAAAATTATTCTACAGCTGTATTTTATATTTGGTATGTGTGCCATGGGAAAACGTAGACCTAAATATTCAACATTCTGCACCGCAGCTAGAACCAATTATGAACTACAAATATAAATTTTTAGACAAATCCGTGGCAAAAATCATCAAAATACTGAATATCCGGAGGTCCCATTATATGTGGGGGCCATACGAAAACATGGATCCATATATATTATGTTCCGCCACCGCAGCTAGAACCCATTGCGAACTACAAATACCAATTTTTAGACAAATCCGGGAAAAAGTGTGGCAAAAACCCCATTCCAATCTGAAACGATTTCAATATTATTTGGCAAAATTTACTTTTACACCAAATTCTGTCACACCTTCCATATTTCATTGAAATTGGAGGTAAATACCGAACCGATTTCTATATAATTTCCAAATTAGTTTTCTGATCAAATCTCGTCACACGTTTCAAATTTCATTGGAATCGAGCGTACATATCGTGTTTGGTGCATCAAATAAAAGAAATCGGTCGACAATATGTATGGGAGCCATATCCAAATCTGTACCGATTTCAATATAATTTGACAAATTTATTTTTTTTACCAAATGTACATAGTCTTTCATACCGAATTTTATTGGAACCGGACATACATATCGTGTTTGGTGCATCAAATATGTGAAATCGCCCGAGAATATATATGAGAGCTATATCCAAATCTTAACCCTTGTCTAATTAATTTGTCAAATTTATTATTGTAACCAAATTCCGCCACACATTCTGAATTTCATTGGAGTTAGACATACGTATCGTGTTTGGTACATCAAATATATGAAATCGCCCGAAATATATATGTAGGAGCTATACCTATATACCCTCAACCGATTTCAAAATAATTTGGCAATTTTTTTTTGGCACCAAATTTCGTCTTTCTGTCCGAATTATATTGGAATCGGGCATACACATCGCGTTGGGTGCATCAAATATGTAAAATCGGCCGAAAATATATATGGGTGGATATAGTCCCCATATAATCTGAACCGATTTGAATATAATTTAACAAATTTATTTTTGTACCAAATTTAGCCACACATTCTTAATTTCATTGAAATTGGAAATACGTATCGTGTTAGGTGCATCAAATATTTGAAATCGGCCGAAAATACTGAGGGGCTATATCCAAATCTCAATATATTTTGGCAAATTTATTTTCTGATCAAATTCCGTTACGCATTCCAAATTTGACTGTAGCTGTAATCGATCAAGAGATATCTATATGTATAAAAATCAATTGTTGTTGTTGTTCGTTGGTAATGGAATCAGTTGAGAACGGCTAGACCGATTTGCATAATTTTTTGTACAAACGTTCGTCATTCCCCAAGTTAGGGTTTTAAAGAAAAAAAGTATAGACCACGCCTTTTACGCCCACTATCTTGATTTATCTAAAATCTCTATATTTGCCAGATAATGAAGATATCGGTTTGAAAATTATTGCCCGAGATACTGTTGACTTTCCCTCCAACCCTAGGGATTTATTTGGGGCTGAAGAACTGACCACGCATATTTCTAATCTGTATCTATATATATAAAGAGGTTGTGTTAGTTACTACGCTCATAACTCAAGAACCGCTGATCTGATTTTAACCATTCAGATAAATTCGAAATTGTCTTTTGGGCAAAAAGGATAAAATCCAAAAAAAAAAGAAACGCGTAAAAATGAAAGTTTTCAAAATTTTCATTTTGACTTTTGAAATGTACAATAGTAATGTTTAATTTGCATGATTTTTTTTCAATTTTGACTTAAGATTTTCGAATGTACATTTGTTGTGTTTTTTCTGTTTAAATTCTAATATGATATGTAGTCTTTTTGGGGAGTATAAAGCGACATCAATTATGGGGTGGCAAACCAGAATAGATGATATCAAAATAATTAAATGCGGTCAAACCAAAGTTAAAGGATAACTTCTTTTTCAAAATCGCAAAAAAATCAAAAAAAGAGCCTATCGTATGCAAAAATTCTATAATTGGAAAAATAGAGGAAATTGTTTCAATGGAATCGAATTTAAAAATAATAGTAAGGTCTAACATCGTAAGGTCCTTTAAACATTTTACCAGCGAACAAGTTAAAGTTTTTTTCTTTTTTTAATTACTTATACTTTTCTGGCAATTTTATATAATGTACGATTTTTTCCTTTTAGCTTATCATATTAAATTTAATCTTTCTTTTTGTGAACAAAATAAAGAATTATTTTCACCATATAAATGAATATTAGTTAATATGCATATAAATCTAGAACGCTTTGACTGATTTTGACAATTCATACAATTTCAAAATGATATCTTGGCAAAAAAATGTAAATTCGGCCAGGCCGATCTTTGAATAAAATCCTCCGTTTAGTACAAATTGGGCAATTTTCAATAAAAAAAATAAAATCCGTTAAAAACTCTGTTAAAATCTTAAAAATACCGAATATGGCCGTTATATTGGGGCCTACACGACGACGACGACCTGCAAAGGCAACTTTTGTCGTAAGCTTTTACAATATTTAAATGCAAAACATGAAAAAAAATCTGTTTATAATGTAGCTAAAATCATCAAAATACCGAATATAATGTGGTGCCATGGGAGTTATAAAATATGGATCTGCACGAACTTCAAATACCAAATTTTAAACAATTACGGTAAATAATGTCCCTAAAATCATCATAATACCGCAAATCGGGAGGTACCGTTATATGGGGGCTATACGAACACGTGGAGTTACATGCAGACATAATACACATTTGAGTAACATTTTATCAACCTACTTCATTTCGTTCGGAAGCTAGAACGATTTCTACAGACGGACGGACATTGCTAAATCGACATAGAATTTTTGGCTGATCAGGAATATATATACTTTGTGGGGTCTAAAATGTATATTTCGAGGTATTACAAACAGAGTGACACACTTAATATACCCTCCATACTATGGTGGAGGGTATAAAATTGCGTTAAAGAATACCAATAAAAATATGAATGAACAAAATCTTTTTGGCGTGACATTTTTTCAATTTAACAACCTATATAGAAGTGTAAATTTTTTATTGTTTTGAATTCTGAATACTAATATCGTCATTGAATTATACTATGAATTATATTATTCTTAGTATAAATATTTATTTCTATTAGAAATTATTTGGAGTCATTAAGTATAATAAAAATTGTGTCGCTTACATAAGTCAGATCTGTTATTTATTATGCTTTAGAATAAGCATTAAAGACTAAAGTTACGGGCCGGCAACGCGGACCGGGCCAGCTAGTGTGCATATAAAATCTATCAGATTCTGATGCTATATCTTCAGTTCCAATCAGGCAATGTTGTAGTATACTTGGATATTTTCGGTAAAATCTATGAAGCGGTTTTCGAGTCCATAAATTACAAACAAACATACAAACACTTTCCTCTTTTATAGATATTGATATAACACAACAAATTCATTTCCCTAGGACTCATTTATTTCCACTTAAAACTTCTCTTACACATTTAACAAAATCTGCTTATTTAAGCAAACATCTGCGGAGTTGGCTTTTAAATCTCAAAGGTTTGATTAATTTGAATCCTCACGCCTCCATAGTGTCTTCTGTTACCAACTTTTTCCACGAAATCAATTCCTTTAAGATATACACTGAAAAGAGACAGTGTTCCCACAGCCCACTTTCCGCGAACACAAATGCCCATTATTTGCATTTTCGAATTGCGCCAAAATGTCTTGCGAGATAACGTTGTGGAAACCTCATTGTCGTCACAAATTAAAGTTCAAGTGAAAATAGTGAAACAATGGCATTGTCGAAGAAAGTAAATGCGTATTCTTGTGGGTGTGCACGTTGGTGTAAGTGTGGTCATTTCAGATTTTTAATCTACATAATGCAAATGTGGTTGTAAATAGTAGTGCATATGAGTTAAGTAAGTTAAGTGATTGGGAACATTTTGATGTCAATGCTATTTTCCAGGTAATTTATGGCGAATGAACAAGTTTAAATTGCACGTATTGAAATTCTCTTATAAGATAATGACATTTGGTTTGGTTGAATTGAATTGTGTGTTCGTTATTTAAAAGAGCGTTATATAGAATCTAAAGTAAATGTTAGGATTTATATGAAAACTACATAGAGTCATTAATATTAAATTAACAATTCAAAATAACTTACTTTGAGTTTGTGTGCCATGTAATGAGTATGACTGGTACAGAAGGAACACGTCCGACTACGCAACCTAAGGTCATTGGTTCGAATCTCCACACAAGAAAATAAACTAAAAATTATAAAACACCAAGAGTTCGGCCGTTAAAAATAACACTGTGCTGCAACATAATTTTTTTTTTCGAAAATTACAGTTAAATCCGGGAAGATTATGAAAAAAGAGCTAAAAGTAAAAAGAAAGCGTATCAGCGCACAGCGGTGTGACATCCCCAAAAACGGAGATTAATCAAGGAAGCATGCCCCCCCCCCATATATCGATACTTCCCGACGTTTGACATTTTAATATTTTGACAAAACATTTAAACAAAATCACCTTATGAGTTCTGAGTATATATAATCTCTTCATCCTAAACTTTTTCAAGATTGCTCCAGTATGTGGTATAGGCCCAATATTACTTTTCCTCCTAGATTTCCGTATTTTTAAGCTTTTAACCACAATTTTAAACCCAATCATGAGATACTTGACATTTTGAATTCAGAGCTAATGGAATCTCCTACTGCTAAATTTTGTGAAGATGTATAGAACATATACAACGGTATTTTCAAATTGTAGCTATTTTTAGAATCTCTTCCTGCAAAATTTTGTGAAGATAAGTTCACTGTTATATATAGGCCCAATATAACGGTACTTCATAATTGTAGTATTTTGTAGATTTCAGACGGAGTTTTTTACATCCTCCCATACATTTTTTATGTCCATATTTTAATTAGTAAAAAAAACAATATTTGAATTATGCCAAAAAGCCTTTTTAAAGCTCAAAATGAAAAAAGACTATACATTTTTATGAGAGAGAAATAATAATAAAAGTGTGTATAAACCGGTAAGAAAAAGTCAAGACTATATGATACCCTACACCACTATGCAAATTTAGTAGAGCTCCCGTAAAATAATATAATTAAAGTAGATCATACCACCTACCAACATTTTGTTTAAGATCAGTTATAGTTTAATTTCAGAAAGTAACTAATATATGGAAGGCATATCCAATTCCGATTCTAATTTCACTAAATTTGAGGGAGACATTTTCTTTTACACCAAATAACATTGCTACAGATTGCATGATATCACTTCGAGAAGGACTATATTTAAAACAAGTAAAAAAGCTGTAAGTTCAGCCGGGCCGATCATTTGGAACAAATTTGAAAATTTTCTAAAAAATAAAATTCATTAAAAATTTGTTATATTAGGGTCTATACGACATCATGGACCTGTATAGGCAACTTTTGTCATAAGCCATTATAATATTCAAATGCGAAACTTAAAAAATAAAATTCGGTGAATAATATAGCTAAAATCATCAAAATACCGAATATCGGGAGGTACTGTTATATGGGGGCTAATTTTGAAACGTTTCCGGTGAATAAAATGGCGTAAATCACCAAAATATCAAAAAGGTATGTATATGTGGGCTATACCAAAACGTGGACCTACAGACCCATTTTCAATACCAAAAGTCCTCCAGAGATAAAGACATTTCAGTAAAATTTCATCAACCTACTTTATTTCGGTCGGAAGCTAAAGTGATTTCCACAGATGGATAGACGGACAGACGGACAGACGGACGGGCATTTCTGGACATAGAATTTTGTGCTGATTAAGAATATATATATATATATATATATATATATATATATATATATATATATATATATATATATATATATATATATATATATATATATATATATATATATATATATATGTATATATATATATATATATATATATATATATATATATATATATATATATATATATATATATATATATATATATATATATATATATATGTATATATATATATATATATATATATATATATATATATATATATATATATATATATATATATATATATATATATATAATATATATATATATGTATATATATATATATATATATATATATATATATATATATATATATATATATATATATATATATATATATATATATATATATATTCTTAATCAGCACAAATTCTATGTCCAGAAATGCCCGTCCGTCTGTCCGTCTGTCCGTCTATCCATCTGTGGAAATCACTTTAGCTTCCGACCGAAATAAAGTAGGTTGATGAAATTTTACTGAAATGTCTTTATCTCTGGAGGACTTTTGGTATTGAAAATGGGTCTGTAGGTCCACGTTTTGGTATAGCCCACATATACATACCTTTTTGATATTTTGGTGATTTACGCCATTTTATTCACCGGAAACGTTTCAAAATTAGCCCCCATATAACAGTACCTCCCGATATTCGGTATTTTGATGATTTTAGCTATATTATTCACCGAATTTTATTTTTTAAGTTTCGCATTTGAATATTATAATGGCTTATGACAAAAGTTGCCTATACAGGTCCATGATGTCGTATAGACCCTAATATAACAAATTTTTAATGAATTTTATTTTTTAGAAAATTTTCAAATTTGTTCCAAATGATCGGCCCGGCTGAACTTACAGCTTTTTTACTTGTTTTAAATATAGTCCTTCTCGAAGTGATATCATGCAATCTGTAGCAATGTTATTTGGTGTAAAAGAAAATGTCTCCCTCAAATTTAGTGAAATTAGAATCGGAATTGGATATGCCTTCCATATATTAGTTACTTTCTGAAATTAAACTATAACTGATCTTAAACAAAATGTTGGTAGGTGGTATGATCTACTTTAATTATATTATTTTACGGGAGCTCTACTAAATTTGCATAGTGGTGTAGGGTATCATATAGTCTTGACTTTTTCTTACCGGTTTATACACACTTTTATTATTATTTCTCTCTCATAAAAATGTATAGTCTTTTTTCATTTTGAGCTTTAAAAAGGCTTTTTGGCATAATTCAAATATTGTTTTTTTTACTAATTAAAATATGGACATAAAAAATGTATGGGAGGATGTAAAAAACTCCGTCTGAAATCTACAAAATACTACAATTATGAAGTACCGTTATATTGGGCCTATATATAACAGTGAACTTATCTTCACAAAATTTTGCAGGAAGAGATTCTAAAAATAGCTACAATTTGAAAATACCGTTGTATATGTTCTATACATCTTCACAAAATTTAGCAGTAGGAGATTCCATTAGCTCTGAATTCAAAATGTCAAGTATCTCATGATTGGGTTTAAAATTGTGGTTAAAAGCTTAAAAATACGGAAATCTAGGAGGAAAAGTAATATTGGGCCTATACCACATACTGGAGCAATCTTGAAAAAGTTTAGGATGAAGAGATTATATATACTCAGAACTCATAAGATGATTTTGTTTAAATGTTTTGTCAAAATATTAAAAATGTCAAACGTCGGGAAGTATCGATATATGGGGGGGGGGGGGGGCATGCTTCCTTGATTAATCTCCGTTTTTGGGGATGTCACACCGCTGTGCGCTGATACGCTTTCTTTTTACTTTTAGCTCTTTTTTCATAATCTTCCCGGATTTAACTGTAGTTTTCGAAAAAAAAAATTATGTTGCAGCACAGTGTTATTTTTAACGGCCGAACTCTTGGTGTTTTATAATTTTTAGTTTATTTTCTTGTGTGGAGATTCGAACCAATGACCTTAGGTTGCGTAGCCGGACGTGTTCATTCTGTACCAGTCATACTCATTGCATGGCACACATAGTATGTAATTTTGAATTGTTAATTTAATATTAATGACTCTATGTAGTTTTCATATAAATCCTAACATTTACTTTAGATTCTATATAACGCTCTTTTAAATAACGAACACACAATTCAATTCAACCAAACCAAATGTCATTATCTTATAAGAGAATTTCAATACGTGCAATTTAAACTTGTTCATTCGCCATAAATTACCTGGAAAATAGCATTGACATCAAAATGTTCCCAATCACTTAACTTACTTAACTCATATGCACTACTATTTACAACCACATTTGCATTATGTAGATTAAAAATCTGAAATGACCACACTTACACCAACGTGCACACCCACAAGAATACGCATTTACTTTCTTCGACAATGCCATTGTTTCACTATTTTCACTTGAACTTTAATTTGTGACGACAATGAGGTTTCCACAACGTTATCTCGCAAGACATTTTGGCGCAATTCGAAAATGCAAATAATGGGCATTTGTGTTCGCGGAAAGTGGGCTGTGGGAACACTGTCTCTTTTCAGTGTATATCTTAAAGGAATTGATTTCGTGGAAAAAGTTGGTAACAGAAGACACTATGGAGGCGTGAGGATTCAAATTAATCAAACCTTTGAGATTTAAAAGCCAACTCCGCAGATGTTTGCTTAAATAAGCAGATTTTGTTAAATGTGTAAGAGAAGTTTTAAGTGGAAATAAATGAGTCCTAGGGAAATGAATTTGTTGTGTTATATCAATATCTATAAAAGAGGAAAGTGTTTGTATGTTTGTTTGTAATTTATGGACTCGAAAACCGCTTCATAGATTTTACCGAAAATATCCAAGTATACTACAACATTGCCTGATTGGAACTGAAGATATAGCATCAGAATCTGATAGATTTTATATGCACACTAGCTGGCCCGGTCCGCGTTGCCGGCCCGTAACTTTAGTCTTTAATGCTTATTCTAAAGCATAATAAATAACAGATCTGACTTATGTAAGCGACACAATTTTTATTATACTTAATGACTCCAAATAATTTCTAATAGAAATAAATATTTATACTAAGAATAATATAATTCATAGTATAATTCAATGACGATATTAGTATTCAGAATTCAAAACAATAAAAAATTTACACTTCTATATAGTTCTATATATATATATATTCCTGATCAGCCAAAAATTCTATGTCGATTTAGCAATGTCCGTCCGTCTGTAGAAATCGTTCTAGCTTCCGAACGAAATGAAGTAGGTTGATAAAATGTTACTCAAATGTGTATTATGTCTGCATGTAACTCCACGTGTTCGTATAGCCCCCATATAACGGTACCTCCCGATTTGCGGTATTATGATGATTTTAGGGACATTATTTACCGTAATTGTTTAAAATTTGGTATTTGAAGTTCGTGCAGATCCATATTTTATAACTCCCATGGCACCACATTATATTCGGTATTTTGATGATTTTAGCTACATTATAAACAGATTTTTTTCATGTTTTGCATTTAAATATTGTAAAAGCTTACGACAAAAGTTGCCTTTGCAGGTCGTCGTCGTCGTGTAGGCCCCAATATAACGGCCATATTCGGTATTTTTAAGATTTTAACAGAGTTTTTAACGGATTTTATTTTTTTATTGAAAATTGCCCAATTTGTACTAAACGGAGGATTTTATTCAAAGATCGGCCTGGCCGAATTTACATTTTTTTTGCCAAGATATCATTTTGAAATTGTATGAATTGTCAAAATCAGTCAAAGCGTTCTAGATTTATATGCATATATAATATATATATATATATATATATATATATATATATGTATATATATATATATATATATATATATATATATATATATATATATATATATATATATATATATATATATATATATATACAAACGGAATGACAAACTTAATAGACCCTCCATACCATGGTGTAGGGTATAGCTATAGCTATACCTGAACCGATTTTCTCCGATTTTGATGTACTTGCTTCTAGACTGAATTCGGTCGGATTTGGCAAAATTCATGTCAATGGGAATGATACTGGCCATTTAGTACACAATTAGTCCAAAATGGGTTGAAGATATATATGGGAGCCATATCCAAATCTAAACCGATCTTGATAAAATTTGTCAGAGGTATATCAGGGCTGTATCTGATATCTGATACAAAATATCATTGTTGTCAAATGCATATTACGATTGAGAGGGACTTGAACACAAAATCGAATGAGACATATGATATGGGAAATGATATTGATGGGCCAATAAATGCTTACATGGAGGGACAGACGGACGGACATGCATAAATCGCCTCAGAATGTGATCAGGTCTATCTCGCTTCCTTCTCTATGTTACAAACAAATGCACAAAGACATAACTACAACATTCAAAATTTTTCAAAAATTAAAGGTAAACCCGAGATGATTATGAAAGAAGAGCGATTCGTTCATATATTAACTCCAGTTATTATTTGAAACCTTATGGAAATACCTACACAACAAGTGGTCAAATGATGGGTTTGTTTGAAACGATTACGGAGCAATATAAGCACATAAGCGGAACTTTTTGAAAAACCCCTAAAAAGCCGAAACTGGTCCCATACTACATTATAGCCTACACTCATGTCTTTCTAAAAGATGCCAGCAAAATAACGGATCTCCTAACCGGTCTCCAACACCGCACTATGGGTAAAAAGCATGATTTTTTGGCATAAAGTCATTTTTTTTTTGGTTTCATATTTTGAAATTTAACTGATTTCCTAAATGTAGATACCCATATTAGAAAAAAAAATGTTTAATATCAAAACGGGTGGCAACCCTTTTTTGCTGGCGAGGTTTTAAAGTCAGCTGTTTGAAAGTCACTTTGTTTTGGTACAACTGGCGGTAAAGATCAGCTAAGTTCAAGTGCTTCTGATTTGACAAAATTGAAAAAAATAAAATGTGTAATTATGGAAAACGTTAGTGCAGGTATGTAAAATTAAGACGAGGTGCCCTTTTTGTCATAATTGTCTGTTGGTGTAATACTGTGAATTGTTTCGTTTATGTATAGCTTTATATAAAATCTATAAATTGTAGTTGTGTTCCGTGGAGTGTAACTTGTGAATGGCAAAGCATTGCAAAAAGGTATAAATGCCAAGTTATTAACAAAAGTGTGTTAATTAATGAGTAACTAGCCTTTTTTGTGCAATTTTGTGCCAACACGTGTTTTGCAGATAAACATGCGTTTGTCCATGCAGCGCTCATTGAAATTTGGAGAAGCAACAATCGCTCAGAAGATGCACTTGTGAAATATGTGTTACAGAATATAAATAATATCAGTTCAAATGAACACCAAATGCGTTTGATATCAAAACAAGTGAAAGATTTTGTTAATTATATAAAAAAGCATTTGCCAAAGTGCATCCGTAAACTAGAGCGATTTAAAACTAAACATTCAAAATGGCTTAGCAAAAGTATAATTATTGTAATGAATGAGCAGTATGTTTCTCCAAATCATCATAGCCGATCGGCCAGATCGGCTATATAGCAGCTACATAAGAAATAGTGCCCCAAATCATATGAAAATTCGTAAGTCATCTTGGGGGGCTTAAAAAATGAATACAAACCAAATTTCACTTCAATAGCTTCATAAACAAAAAAGTTGGGTCAAATCGGCTATATAGGAGCTATATGAAATAGTTCCCCAAATCATATGAAAATTCGTAGGTCATCTTGGGGGCATAAAAAATGAATACAAACCAAATTTCACTTCAATAGCTTCATAAACAAAAAAGTTGGGTCAAATCGGCCAAATCGGCTATATAGCAGCTATATGAAATAGTGCCCCAAATCATATGAAAATTCGTAAGTCATCTTTGGGGTATACAAAATAATTACAAACCAAATTTCACTTCAATAGCTTCATAAACAAAAAAGTTGGGTCAAATCGGCCAGATCGGCTATATAGCAGCTATATGAAATAGTGCCCCAAATCATATGAAAATTGGTAGGTCTTCTTGGAAGCATAAAAAATGCATACAAACCAAATTTCAATTCAATAGCTTTGAAATTAGAGTTTATGCCAAAATAAACGTAAAAAAACCCATAGTGCACCGCAGAGAAAAAAATCTCAAGCCACGGCCCAAAGCTGGCTACTTACAATGACCACTTATTTCATAGGTAAGCTTTCAAATTATACCCATTTTGTACATGTAAGTTAGGTAGAATTTTCGGGTACTTCCCCAAAGAAAAAAATACTTTGCCGTTATCAGTTTAAAAATATCTACCTGTGATAAACATTTCAGAGCATAGCTCCTTAACTCAACGTAAGCCTTGTTTTCTATCTGGGGATCATGCCCGAAAATTTGGAAGCGGACATAATCCCCATAGCATACAGTCATTGGTACTATGTTTTGGAAGCGGACATATATTGTGTGAAAATTTGCAGCGAATTCGGATGGAAATAAAATCTTGACATTTGGTATAAGAATCGACTTTGTGAAGAAGGGTTGATATAAGAAGGTGGTCTTGGAAATGTGTATTAGGTGCAAGAATTGTACTGAATGGTATAAATTTTTTGAACAATTTAGGTTTGGATGGACCTGTAATTTTGGTGGTTTTGGAAATATGCACCAAAAAAGGTACAGACATAGATCTGGAAATCTGAAATTTGTTTTAAAATAGAAAGGATTTATGGAAATTCGAATAGTAAGTTTCCCAAATGTTCTAGAATTCAATAAATTTTGTACCATTTTCTATTATGTGGATGATTAGAGGTTAAATTTTCAAACGAATTTGGTCCAAAGAGACCTAGGGTCTAAAAGCGTTATTTCGATTATGCACGTTTTAGCCGTATCAAACGATATATAACCTCTGTGGCCATATGGCTGAGGCTATAATGAATTTTGTGGTATACTGTTATCAAATATATTTTTATACCCTCCACCGTTTGTAACACCCCGAAATATACATTTTAGACCCCACAAAGTATATATACTCTTGATCAGCATAAAATTCTATGTCGATTTAGCAATGTCCGTGCGTCTGCCCGTCTATCCGTCTGTGGAAATCACTCTAGCTTCCGAACGAAAAGAAGTAAGTTGATAAAAAATTACTCAAATATGTATTATGTATTGGTATTGAAAATGTAGGGCAACGTTTTCGTATAGCCCCCATATAACGGTACCTCCTGATATGCGGTATCTTGATGATTTTAGCGACATTATTTACCGGAACTATTTCAAATTTGGTATTTGAAGTTCGTAATGGATACTACAGCATAAGACAGAAAATTGTCTGTGCTGGTCCCATCTTCGTATAGCCCCCAAATAATGGTACCCCGGATATTCGGTATTTTGATGATTTTAGCACATTATTTTTGCAGAATTAATTCAAATTTTGTCTCTATAGTTAGTAATGGATACTACAGCTTATGACAGAAAATTGTCTGGGCAGGTCCACGTTTTATAACCCCCATGGTACCTCCCCACATTCGGTATTTTGATGATTTTAGCAAAATTATAAACAGATTTTTTTTTAAGGTTTGCAGTTGAATATATTAATAGCTTATGACAAATGTTGCTTATGCAGGTCCACGTCGTATAGACCCTAATATTCGATATTTTTAAAATTTTAACAGAATTTTTAACGGATTTTATTGTTTTGAAAATTTCCAAATTTGTACCAAATGGTGGAGACCCGGCCGAACTTACAGCTTTTTTTTATACCCTCCACCATACTATGGAGGGTATATTAACTTTGTCATTCCGTTTGTAACTCCTCGAAATACTCATGTCAGACCCAATAAAGTATATATATTCTTGATCAGCGTAAAATTCTAAGTCGATTTAGCGATGTCCGTCTGTCTGTCTGTCTGTCTGTCCGTCTGTCTGTCTGTTGTAATCACGCTATCTTTCGAATGAATTGAGATAGATGGCTAAAATTTTGCACACATGTTTATTTTTCCAGTAGGCAGGTTAAGTTCGTAAATGGGCCATGTAGGTCCACGTTTTCATATAGCCCACATATAACGGTACCTCCCTATATTCGGTATTTTGATGATTTTAACGACATTATTCACGGGAATTGTTTCAAATTTGGTATTTGAAGTTCGTTATAGGAACTACAGTCTGTGACAGAAAATTGTCTGTGTGGGTCCAGGTCTTCGTATAGGCCCCGTATAGCAGTACCTCCCTATATTTGGTATTTTGATGATTTTAGCGACATTATTCACCGGAATTGTTTCAAAATTGGTATTTGAAGTTCGTAATGAATACTACAGTCTAAGATAGAAAATTGTCTGTGCAAGTCCATTTCTTCATATAGCCCCATATAACGGTACCTCCTGATATTCGGTATTTTGGTGATTTGAACGACATTATTCACGGGAATTGTTTCAAATTTGGTACTTGAAGCTCAAAATGGATACTACACCCTAAGACAGAAAATTGTCTGTGCTGGTCTACGTCTTCGTATAGCCCCCCTATAACGGTACCTCCCTACATTCGGTATTTTGATGATTTTAGCGACATTATTCACCGGAATTGTTTGAGAATTGGTATTTGAAGTTCGTAATGAATACTACAGTCTGTGACAGAAAATTGTCTGTGCGGGTCCAGGTCTTCGTATAGGCCCAATATATCAGTACCTCCCCATATTCGGTATTTTGACGATTTTAGGTACAATACCCACCGAAATTGTTTGAAATGTGGTATTTGAAGTTCGTAATGGATGCTACAGCCTGTGACAGAAAACTGTCTATGCTGGTCCAGGTCTTTGCACAGCTCCAATTTAACGGCACCTCCTTATATACGATATTTTGATGATTTTAGCTACATTATTTACAGTTTATTTCAAGTTTCCAATTTGAATATGGTAATGGCTCCACGTCGTATAGATCCCAATATGACGGCTATATTCGGTATTTTTAAAATTTTAACAGAATTTTTAAGGATTTTATTTTTTAAAAATTTCCAAATTCGTTGCAAATGGTGGAGGGTATTAAAAGTTCGGCCCGGCCGAACTTAGTGCTTTTTAACTTGTTCTTTTTTTTTGTCATTAGCCTCTTCAGTATAACATTTGTAAAAGTATCAATTAGTATCTAGTCAATTTTCAAAATCAAAAAGTAACGTAAGTAATCAAAATAAATCTATATTTTGAAACATTGAAATAATTTATAAATTGTTTATGTCGTTCTGGGGAGAATTTAATTGAAATTCACACAGTAAGTTGTCTATAGTCACAGATACTTTTATTATGTATGTACGTACATGGATAAGTATGTAAATACAGACAATGAATATCAAAATGAATGAAATATATTTCTGAAAAATGCCATCAAATCATTTTCTTTAATGGAAAGGAATTTACGAAATTCCTAATTACCGACAACAATAAATAAAAAAAACTATTTCAAGTTTAGATGATGACAGAGAAATTATATATTTGTTCATATAAACAATAAAATAAAACTGAAATTTCAATTGCAGAAATTGACATCTGACTTGCAATAAAAGCATAGATATGTTTGTACACATAGGCATATATCATATGTAACGTTGTGTCAAGTAAATATTTTGATGTTAAGGCATTCTTTGAATTTGTTTTCAAACTGACATCTATTTGAGTTGAAATTTATTTCCATTTGACGATGACTTAGATTTCCTTGTGAATGTCGGTCAAAGGATATTTTTGGAACTGAGATTGTCATTTTAAATATTTAATTATTTAATAAAACTTGAACAGATATAAATAATGATAGACAGTGAAAGATCGAGAAAACAACAATTAACTAAATAATAAACACAAATAAGTACAAACACACATTTTATATAACCATGTTAAAACTTCAATTATTATCAAATGTCCCCCACTTTTCCTAACAATAGATTTTCTGTCCTTCTTCCAATTCCGCGCTTATTGTGCACCAAGTACATAATATCTGAGCAAACAGAATATATTATGGCATGTTGAATCGAATTCAGCTCAAAAATAAGTTTAGTGAAATTTAGTGAGCTTATACCAAAACGTGGATTTTTTTAACCAATTTTCAATGCCAAAAGTTCGGAATCTAAAACATGTCTGAGTAAAATTTTATCAGCCAACTCAGTTCGGATGCTAGAGTGATTCTTACGGACGGACTACATCGACATAAATTTAATGCTGATCAAGAATATATATAATTTGAAAAGTCAAAAATGTGTATTTCAATGTTCGAGGTAGAAACAAGCATTTCAAATTTTGTGAAAATCGGTTCAGATATAGCTATAGCCCCAATATATGTATACGCTTTGTCCGATTTGGTTTCAAAGTCCCTCGCATGCGTAATATGCACTCCACAACAATGATATTTGGTACCAGATATCAGATACAGCTCGAAAATACCTCTGCAAATTTTATAGAGATCGGTTCAGATTTTTATATACATCTTTGTACGATTTTACGCTTATTGTTCACCAAATATGTAATATCAGCCCACATTAGATAGATTATTTCATATTCAACAGAATTTTTCCATTTGGTGAAACCCGGTCCGGTATATATATTGCTCCAATAAATATTATTTAATATAATTCTTATCGAAGTCATATCATATAGTTGGTACTAGAGCAACAAAAGCCTAAGTCAAATTTTTGAAAATGGAATCAGAGTCGGATATAGTTCATAGTTGGTGAAATCTACAGGGTGAGATGAAAAAACTGCAACCAACTTGCTGTCATTTTTAAGCCACTCTTAGACAGCTTCTAAAATTATTCCAGTGCCATCTCATTGTATTTTTTACAAGCGTACAAAAGCATTTTGGTGAGAATTTTCCAGAAAAAAAAGTTATACGTGATGGAATTTAAGCATGATAGTGTGATTTCTTTATAGTTGGCTGGACACTGGCACTGGCACACCAGCATTTAAATGTTAATAAATCGTTTGCGTCTCGTACCATCGTTCGTTACCGTGATACTGGTAGCCCGACGTCAAGGAAATGGACGGAAGTGAACAGCAACATCAGCAGAAATGGTTCGAAAAGTAAAGCGACTTGATTGAAACTCTCGTCGCAGTGGCCGAAATTGGTTTGTGAGCTAAACATATCGCAATATTCCTTTCGGCAAATATTGGAAAATGACAAAGAGGTCAGCTGAAAATGTGCACCTTAGGTTGGCCACCAGAATCAAGAGACGGCTATGGTGATGGTGTGGGCCGACATAACAGCCGATATTCGCTCTCCGTTCGTATTAATCGACCGTGGTATCAGAATAAATGCCGAATATTATCGCGAATATATTCTGAAGGGTGTATTAAAGCCTTGGGCACGCAAACATTTTGGCCGCAAACCTTGGACATTCCAACAGGACTCAGCACCGCGCCACCCAAGAATGGTTACAAAATGGGATTCCTCGCTTCATTTCCAGCGCACAATGACCACCAAAATCTCCGGATGCCAATCCGTTGGACTATTGTGTCTGGAGTATTTTGTAGACCAAAGTTGCCATTAAAATATACCAAAGTGTCGATCACCTCAAGCAAGCGCTTCGCCGGGAATGGGCCAAAATACCACAGAGCAACATTCGGGCAGCTTGTGAAGGTTTCATTGACCGTTGGAAGGCCATAGTTCGTGCCAAAGGTAAATAATTCGAACAAATTTAAGCATATTATAAAATTCGATGCTATTTCCGACATGTTTTGCTTTGATTCGATATATTAAAATAGGTAAAAAATAGGTAAAAGAGCTGTAAGGTCGTCAGGGCCGAACTTTGTTTACCCTCTACCATTTGTTACAAATTTGTTCATTTTCCAAGAAATAAAATCTATTAACAATCTTGTTAAAATTTTTAAAATGCCGAATGTAGCCGTTATATTAGGGTCTATACGACGACGTGGACCTGCATACGCAACTTTTGCCATAAGCGTGCACAGACAACTTTCTGGCATGGGCTGTAGTATCCGCTACGAACTTCAAATACAAAATTTCAAATAATTCCGGTAAATAATGTCGCTAAAATCATCAAAATACCGAATATCAGGTATACGAAGACGTGAACCTGCACGGACAATTTTCTGTCACAGGCTGTAGTATTCATTGCGAACTTCAAATAATAAAATTGAAATATTTCTTGTAAATAATGGCGCTAAAATCATCAAAATATCGAAAATGGGGGGGTTATATGGGGGCTATACGAAGACGTGAACCTACATGGCCCATTTTCTGTTCTAGGCTGTAGTATACATTACAAACTTCAAATACTAGCTTTGAAACAATTCCGGTAAATAATGTCGCTAAAATTATCAAAATATCGCATATATATACATTTTCAATACCAAAAGTCCTGCAGAAATTCTATACATTTGAATAAAATTTTATCAATTTATTTGCTTCAATTCGTTTGGAATCTAGAGTGATTTCCACAGACGGATAGATGGACATCGACGGACAGACATCGCTAAATCTACATAGACTTTTATGCTGATCAATAATATATATACTTTGTGGGGTCTACAATGTATATTTCGAGGTGTTACAAATGGAATAACAAACTTAATATACCATCCATACTATGGTGGAGGGTATAAAAACAAACAATCAAACTAAAAACATTTTTCTTTTTTATAGATAGAAAGAAGTGCAAGAGTAATGTTCCTGATTTTTCCTGTAATTATTGAAATATGCAATTTTGTCACACATTTTGATTTAGGTGTCGAAATCTTTTTATTTTCTGAGCGGGCACCTAATTTTTCCCTTTGATGATTCAGCTTCGGATTTTTTTTTTTTTAATCCCAAAATGCGTCATTCCAAAGTATTACTGGTTTCAGTTCTACTCGATGAATATATCGATTTTTGATATTAAATTAAATAATATTGAATTTAAAAATATGTCTTTAATCTAAACAATAGAACACCAGCACAGCACTACTTCCTCGTACACTTTTATGTTGTTATGTTGTTGCACTTTTATGTTGTTTATATTTAATTAATACAAAAAGATGACTTTCTGAACGAGTCATTTATTAACTTGGCTTCTTTGAAATGCTTCCGAAAGTGTGTAATTTACTAAAAAATTAAAACTTGAAACGATGTTGACAAGAGATTTCCAGGAAATGTGAACTTTGTGACAATACAATTCTCGGTTAAAATGACATCAAAGGAGATGAAGGTGAGAACATTTGTATTTATGTAACCGAGTGGTGTTGTCACCAAGAAGATTGTTGTTGTTGTTTGCTGATAACAAAAGACACGTGCTATGGTAACTGGAAGGAGAAAATATTTAAATTGTTGTAGACAATATTAAATTTACTACCTTCAATTTGTGCTAATAACATTTACATTTTATTGAGAAATCTTCAGTTGTGGCCAAACCCTTTTTAGATTTAGGTGAAATTATTTATGATTATGGTCTCAGTGGTTCTCTTTTATTTGCATCGTGCCTTTGTTCAGATTATTTAGTTTACAGGAGGAATGTCTGTGACTGTGATAAACATTTTTGCCATGAAAAATATATTTTTACGTTTGGCATATATTGTAATTGAAATAACCACATAACTTCATATTAGGACTAAAATTTCAAAATTTTAATGGGAAGAAAGTTTTATTGTAAATATTCATCATTACGGGTATTTAATACAGTTCGAAAAAAAGAAGGGAATCCTAAAAAAGAATTTCACTCCCACGGCGAAACTTATACCAAAATTCACAATACCAAGCCTATTCCTAAATTTTATACTTTCGTACACTATTTAAAAAAATACTAAATTGTCTAAATTTTATGCACCCACTGTTACCTTTATACCGAAATTCATAATTCCACCTTAGTTCCCACATTCTTTACCACTTTTAGAACCATTTAGTACTTGTAGTACACGTTACACGTTCTCATCAAATCGCCATGCGCTCACAGTGATTCCAATACCAAAATGGACAATCGTAGGCCTCTTCCTTCACTTATTATCATATCGTATTTTTATACCCTCCTATGGGGGTATATTAATTTTGTCATTCCGTTTGTAACTTTTCGAAATACTCATGTCAGACCCAACAAAGTGCATGTATTCTTGATCAGCGTAAAAGACGATTTAGCCCTGTCCGCCTGTCTGTTGTAATCACGCGAATCATTCGAACGGATTGAGATAGAAGGCTAAAATTTTGCACACATGTTTTTTTGCCAATAGGCAGGTTAAGTTCGTAAATGGGTCATGTAGGTCCACGTTTTCATATAGCCCCCATATAACGGTACCCCCCCGATATTCGGTATTTTGATGATTTAAGCGACATTATTCACCGGAATTGTTTTAAATTTGGTATTTGAAGTTCGTTCGAAAATTGTCTGTGCAGGTCCACGTATTCCTATAGCCCCCATATGACGGTACCTCCCTATATTCGGTATTTAGACGATTTTAGATACAAAACTCACCAGAATTGTTTCAAATGTGGTATTTGAAGTTCGTAATGGATACTACAGCCTATGACAGAAAATCGTCTATGCAGGTCGACGTCTTCGTATAGCCCCCATATAGCGGTACCTCCAAATATTCCGTATTTTGATAATTTTAGCGTCATTATTCACCGGATTTTTTTCAAATTACGCATTTAGAGTTCGTAATGGGAACTACAGTCTATGACAGAAAATAGCCTATGCAGATCCAGGTCTTCGTATAGGCCCTATATATCAGTACCTCCTTATATTCGGTATTTTGATGATTTTTGGTACAATACTCACCGAAATTGTTTGAGATGTCGTATTTGAAGTTCATAATGGATGCAACAGCCTGTGACAGAAAATTGTCTATGCAGGTCCAGGTGTTCGTATATCTCCGATATGACGATACCTCTCTATATATACTAGCCCAATATTTTTAAGATTTTAACAGAATTTAAACGAATTTTATTTTTTGAAAATTTTTAAATTCATTCTAAATGGTTTAGGGTGTTCAAAGTTCGGCCCGGCCGAATTTTCTGCTTTTTAACTTGTTTCGTACTATATCGTACTCTCACAATGATCCCTATACCAATATTCAGAATTCTAGCTCTCTTAAAGCATCATATATCACATTAAGTACAATTTAGTACTTTCCGTACACAATATACAAAGCATTTCCAAATCCATAACCTAAAAGCTACGCAGTGATCATAATAACAAAACTCGTTATTCCAACTTGAATCCTACACTACATGTCAAATTTAGTTCCACACTAACAGTGGTCTAAAGCACAATGTCAGATTAAAACACTATCCGTTCGCCCAATACCAAATTTTTACCATATAGTACTTTTTGAATAGTTGTAGTACAAATTTTCAAAACTTATTTCTCAAAATGAATTATAATACCGTATGTTAAATCTATAGCCCTTATCGTCCGCATAATATCAAATGGTATCAACATAAGTTTTTTTATACCCTGCAACACTATGTGTTGGGGGTATTATGAGTTTGATTGGGCTAACTAATTGTTTTTGGAGATGATCGCAAAACATCAAAAAACAGAAAAAATTCTTGATTTTGCGGTTGCTCCACAGTCCACAATTATAGACCAACCGAGTTTTGAAGAATTATAATTTCTTTAAAATGTGAAATAAGAGTCTGATTCTCTTCAAGTTTCATTCATCGTAGTATTTTTATCAACAAAAGATCTTGTGTGAAGATGGCAGATATCGTTTCGGTACTACAACGTACGACAAAAAATTAATATAAAAGGTTTCATTTGAGAAATATGTTTTTTCGATGGATTTTCTTTTTTTAAATTGTTCAAGATCAAGATCCTTCAAAATGGCGGACGGTATTAAAAGTATTTGGTATTTTCGTATTTTAAGTGTTTGTCAAGTGCTACTTGCAAACATGTTTCAAAGTAGGTCCACATTTTGGCGTGACTCTTATATACAGATTAAGATAATAATTTTTTTACTTTTTTTTTAATTTTATTGAATCAAGAAATGTCGGAAATAGCATCCAATTTTAGAAAAAGTTTAGATTTGTTCGAATTGGTCAACTTTGGCACGAATTATAGCCTTCAAACGACCAATGAAACCGTCACACGCTGCCCGAATGTTGCTCTGTGGTATTTTGGTCCATTCCCGGCGAAGCCCTTGCTTGAAGTGATCGACACTTTTGTATTTTTTAGTGCCAACCTTGCTTTTCAAAAACACTCCAGACACAATAGTCCAACGGATTGGTATCCGGAGATTTTGGTGGCCATTGTGCGATGGAAATGATGTGAGCAACCTCATTTTGTAACCATTCTTGGGTGGCGCGTGCTGAGTGCGATGGTGTCCTGTTGGAATGCCCAAGGTCTGCGGCTACAATGTTTGCGTGCCCAAGGCTTTAATACACCCTCCAGAATATTTTCGCGATAATATTCGGCATTTATTCTGATGCCACGGTCGATGAATACGAGCGGAGTGCGACCATCGGCTGTTATAGCGGCCCACACCATCACCATGGCCGGCGCTTGAGTTCTGGTGGCAAACCGAAGGTGCACATTTTTAGCTGACCTCTTTGGCAATTAAACACGATCATTTTGTTTGTTTTTTTAAACTGCTGGACAACGAATGTTTGCTAATTGGAGAAAACCAAATTCGACAGTTCACCACTTTCGGCCAAGCGAAGCAACTCTTTAGCCCTTCTACCTTCTTTCTGTTGCGTTGCGTGTTCTTGCACTTTTTTGAAAATTTCAATGGCTTTACCCCGAGCTCATTTTTCAATATTTGCCGAATAGAATATTGCGATATGTTCAGCTCACAAACCATTTTTCGGCCACTGCGACGCGGGTTTCGATCAAGTCGTTTCATTACTTTTCGAACAATTTCTGCTGATGTTGCTGTTCACTTCCGTCCATTTCCTTGACGTCGGGCTACGCTACCAGTATCATGGTAACGAGCGATGGTAAGAGACACAAAAGATTTATTCATATTTAAATGCTGGAGTGCTCTAACGATAGCCACTTGTGGTTTTCCAGCCAAATATTAGGAAATCACACTATCACGCTTGAATTCCATCACGAATAATTTTTTTTTTTTTGTTCAGTAAAATCCTCACCAAAATGCTTTTGTACGCTTGTAAACAATATAATGAGCTGTCACTGGAATAATTTTAAACACTGTCGGACGAGTGGCTTAGAAATGACAGCAGTCTGAATTTGGTTGCAGTTTTTTTCATCTTACCCTGTATATACCTATTTTAAAATCGACTTAGTATTAATTTGGTTTTTTAGAGTTTAGTGTTTCGCAGTTAATGTCAGTTAAGGCCATTTTTTGGAGTATAAGGACATATATATTTCAGATTTGATTTATTCCGAGGGTCAATAGAAGAAAATATGGGCATTTTTCTAATCGATTTCTATTCCCTAATTTCCATAACAATTTCGTATTTTGTATTTAATACACACATTTTAATCCAAATAGATTAGAAGATATAGATTCATTGGTTTTTTTGGATTAAATTAAATGTTTTGAGCAAGATCTTTACTCAAAAAAGGATCCTCCTTAAATGTCTATTTTAAGTATTCAATTTGAAAATTTATTTCCACTTCTGCATTCTTTCCATATTCTCTATATATTTCATGATTTATACTCAAGTAACTAAAAGCAGCTGACAGATGATTCACAATGCTGCTATTTAGGAAGATATGCACATTCATATCAGATTACTGTCACAATATTCTCTCAGTTCAAGTTGAAGTGGGATATTGTGCAAAAAACCACAATACATGAGACTTCCTCTGCTCTGTGGTTCTTGTTGCTGGGGCATAGATGTTGTAAGGAATGCCGAACACGTCGGTTTCAACTCAGAATAAGGTAGAATTGTGTATGTGTGGGTGTTTCTGGAAGTGGTTAAACAGCAAAGGCATACGTGCATACATTCTGTTGATGTTGAATGGACTATTGACAACAACTTTGTTAGTCTGTTGATGGTTCACTTGCAATATGCTGCGTTTGAAAGTGACACTCACATAGAAAAACATGTTACGCAACATGTAAATGTTAAGCTTGTTGTGTTTAACCAAGAGTACATCACAAAATCTGCTGGAATTCATCTGCATGAATAAGAAATACAGTTCTGATGATCATTATAATAATAGTTCTATCCTCCACCAAAGGGTATATTAAAGTTATTTATACCGTTTTTTTTACTTTCTGATATATCCATTTAAGACTCCACGATGTAAATATATTCTTGATCAGCAAAAGGTTCTGTGTCGATTTAGCAATGTCTCTCCATCTAAGGAAATCATTCTAGCTTCCGAACGTATTGAAGTAGAATTATAAAATTTTACTCAGATGTGTGTTTGGTTTGCAAGACTTTTGTTATTGAAAATGTCGTTTTGGTATAGGCCCCATATAACTGTACCTCCTATATTGGGTATTTTGATCATTTTAGAGACACTTGCCTATGCAGGTCCAGGTTTTCGTATAGCCCCCATAACGGTACCTCTATAGTGGGTATTTTAATTATTCTAGCGACATTATTCTCCGGAATTGGTTTAAGTTTTGTTTTTGAATATTGTAATGACTTATGACAAAAATTGAATGCAAGTCCTCGTCTTCGTAAAGGCCCCAATATAACGGTAACTCCCTATATTCGGTATTTTTATGATTATAGCCACAATGTTGCACATAATTGTTTGAAATTTAGAATTAACACTTTTAAATCGGTTGCAGCAATAATTTCTACATAATCCCTACAAAATAGTACCTCCTAATTTTAAATTTGTTCGTTAGAGTATCTGGCATTATATTATCAACATAGCCTTACGTTTTCCTACAGCCCCATATAATGGTACACTCCGATATTCTCTATTTTGACGATTTTAGCTTACCTCTTTATGGGGTATCGTAAGGTATTCGTAGTTTACAAAAGGATGTGAACACATTGTCCATATTGTTTCACGGGTTCCTGCAGCTACCAAAAGAATGTACCAGATATTCGATATTTTGAAACTCGTAATAAATAATAACCCCTGTAGACCATTTTTCTAAAGTGTGATGCTATAGAAACGTTATTAAACAAGTAAAAAAATATTAAAATATATTAAGTTCGGCCGGGCTATACTTTTAATACCCTCCACCTTAGGGTAAAGGAAACATTAGAGCCCATTATGACCCACATATACCAATTTTTAGACACATTCATGAGAAAATATGCCAAAAATCATCAAAATACCGAATATCGGGAAATACGGCTATATGATGCTATACAAAAATGGGGACCTATACATACAGTGTACCAAAGAGCTAGAACCCATTAAGACCAACAAATACAAATTTCTAGACAAATCCGCGAAGAAATGTGGCAAAAACCATTAAAATGTTGAATATCGGGAGGTACCGTTATATTTGGGATATACCAAATCATGCACTTATACATGCAGTGTTTCGCTAAAGGATGTAGAAACCATTATTCTACAAATTCCAGTTTTCAGACAAATCAGTGAAAAAAATGTGGCAAAAATCATCAAAATATCGAATATTGGGAGGTACCGTTATATGGGGACTATACCAAAACGTGGACCTATAATTACAATGATTCGCCACACGAACTGGGACGCATTATGACCTACAACTACCAATTTTCAGAGAAATTCGTAAAAAAGTGTGGCAAAAATTACAAAATATCGATTATCGGGAGGTACCGTTATATGGGGGCTATACCAAATCGTGGACACATACATGCAATGTTTCGCCACCGGAGCTTGAACCAATTATGACCAACAAATACAATTTTTATACAAATCCGTAAAAATATGTGGCAAAACCAAAATGCCGAATATCGGGAGGTACCTTTATATAGGGGCTATACCAAAGCGTGGACCTATACATGCAATGTCTCGCCACACGAACTGGGACCCGTTATGACCTACAAATACCAATTTTCAGACAAATCCGTGGAAAAATGTGGCAGAAATTATGAAAATACCGAATATCGGAAGGTACCGTTATATGGGGACTATACCAAAACCTGGACCATCCTAGACACAATACAAAATGCTCTGCTAAATTTTGGCGCTCTACGTCAAGTAATGTGGGCTCTATCGTGATTTCAACCGACAGACGGACATCGTTAAATCGACTTATAATTTTATGCTGATGATGAATATATATACTTTATGGGGTCTACGACGAATATTTAAGGATGTTACAAACGGAATGACAAATTTAATATACCCTCCTTTCTAAGGTGGAGTGTATAAAAATGCTAAATGAAGACCGTTATATGGGGACTATACGGAGATGAGGACCTGTATAAATAGGTTTTTGTCATTGGCTATAGTTCCGATTCCGAACTTTAAATAATTTTAAACAGTTCCGGAATCATGTCGCCAACATAATCCAAATACCGAACATTGGAAGGTACCGTTATATGTGAGATATACGAAGACGTTGACCTGCATAGACAATTTTCTGTCATAGGTTGTTTTATAGGCTGTAGTATCTACTACGAGGTTTAGACTCCAAATTTGAAACAATTAAGGTAAATAATGTACATAACATCTCCAAAATAACAAATACATGGAGGTACTGTTGTAAGTGGGCTATACGAAAACGTGGTCCGACATTGGGACTCTTTCTGGATGCATTGGTAATATATGCAATTCTTCTGATATTCACTTCAAAGTCGACAATTCTGATTATTTACGTACCCATTGAGACGAAAATGAGCTTCGGCGTTGAACACAAGAAACGTCCGATGAACTTTCATAACAGAGCACGCATTTTGCTCATTATAATTATTTTTATGAGTCACATTTTGACCGCATCAAATAACATATACTTTATTTAGCCACATGGTTGAGGGCGTAAAAAGACAAGTTCTGGTCACATTCGCATTCTTCTTAATTTTGTTTTTACAGGGTTGCCCATATTCGACGGACCCATCTGGCAACGCCATAACTTTTGACAGAGTCAGTCCAAGAAGATTTTTACTATGAAACAATACACGGCACGCGAGCGCTCTGAAATAGTTGAAATTTACATTCAACAGAAGAAGTCAATTGTGAAAACTCAACGTGCTTTTAAAACATTAAAAAATGTGAGAAGTGCGCCTTCTAAGAATACCATTAAGCGTTTATACGAAAAAAATTCGACTGGTAAGGCTCTTTCTAATCCAATTACTCGTCGAAAGCGTATGAGGCAGTTCTGGCTTCAACAAGACAGCGCTCCAACGCACACAAGTCGCATAACAATCGATTTTTTGAAGCATTTGTTTCCGGGCCGTTTGATGTCGAAAAGTGGTGATTTGGACTGGCCACCGCGTTCGCCCGATTTGACGCCGCCTGACTTCTTCTTGTGGAGATATTTGAAGTCAAAGGTTTACGTTAATAAGCCAGGGACCGTAGAAGAGCTCAAGGACAACATTCGTGAAGAAATAGCCGCTATTCCGTCCGAAATGTTGGCAAAAACGATGGAAAATGCAGCAAAAAGGGCACAATACGTCATCAACGCCTGAGGCGGCCATTTGAGAGATATCATATTCAAAAATTGATGTAAAGTAATCTATTTGGAACAAATTAAATGATTGACATTGCCAACCGCCAATTTTTTATTTTTATTTTTTTTGATTAAAAAAAAAAACATGGTTCCGTCGAATATGTGCAACCCTGTATTCTTGTAGATGTTTGATATTTTCTTCCTTGAAGAATAAATTATTTGTGTCTTTCGATTTTAATATTAAATAATAATATTAATATTTAATATTGATTTATTTTAGCATTGATTGGATTTAAAGGAAGAGCTTGATATTATTATCCAACCGAGAATATTCATGTATATGTTAATACAAAATTAATATAATATTTAATAAAATATCACCTTAGAATTTCCAAAAATAATAAAACGGAGTAATATTGGAAATAACATACGAACATAAATTTATTTGCATATTAAATGTTCTTTGAAATTAATTAATTAATACTTAATATATTAGCAATAAGAAATTGCTATAATCTTTTTTGTTCTAGGTATACGTCTACCTCCAATATCGAACAAATTATTTTTAAATAATATTATTAAAAATTATTTGGTAAAGCTTGAAAATCTATAAATAAACTTAAAATCTTTAAAACCCTATTTAATATAATTTTTTCTAGAACAGTGTGGCTTGTTTTTTTCGGGATACCGTAGTATTTTGTTGTTGCAAAATGGTCAGGCTTTATCCCTTTTTGTGTTGTTTTTATAAAAACAACGTTAGTTTATTAGTGGAGAACGATGGTAATGTTTACCAGGGGGTAAGGCAGGGAATACCTAGGTTTCGGAAAGATCCACCAATCCTCATCAGTTCCCTTGTTTTTTGTCTAGGATATTCTCCCCAGAAGTTATTTTAAAAATAACTTCTATGACAAAAAACATTTTTTACCCAAGTGACGAGATCGTAAGCTCAATAGAAGAGGAACCAAAGAATTAAATAAAACTAGAATTCTTTCGGAAAGTCTTCTAAATCTTACAACCGCACTTATAAACATTTACATCTTTCTCCACTTGTTATGCTTTCGTTCAACCTGAACGAAGTAGAATAACCCCTTCGTCGACCGTGCCTTGTCTATTAATAGAACAGTGTGGCTTGTTTTCTTCGGAATACCGTAGTATTTTGTTGCTGCAAAATGGTCAGGCTTTATCCCTTCTTCTATTGAGCTTACGATCTCGTCACTTGGGTAAAAAATGTTTTTTGTCATAGAAGTTATTTTTAAAATAACTTCTGGGGAGAATATCCCAGACAAAAAGACAAGGGAACTGATGAGGATTGGTGGCTCTTTCCGAAACCTAGGTATTCCCTGCCTTACCTACTGGTAAATATTACCATCGTTCACCACTAATAAACTAACGTTGTTTTTATAAAAACAACCAAAAAAGGGATAAAGCCTGACCATTTTGCAACAACAAAATATAATTTTTTCTTCATATAATTTCTGATTGTAAAATTATCTGCTAAATTTTGAAATTTTACTACCAACCTAACGATGTGACGCTAAAATCCCGTTGTAATGCGGAGTAACCGCACCTTTCCATTAAGAGAACAATAGTTCGTGAACATCCCAAAATACTTCATTTACACAGCATTTCCCGCCTTTTGTTTTGCATTTGTCAGTAATAGAAATCAGAATGTGTATGTATGTATGTATGTATGTGATATTGTTGGTGTTGTTATTTTCCTCACAAGAAACTGGAGAAAATGACACAATAAAGTTCTCTTTTGTTTTCAAATTGTGCTTGGCTTCAGGATTTTGAATGGGAAATTAATTTGCATAGTGTAGAGAGAATTTTTGTTGAAAAATATATTATGGGATACTGTTCGAAAGAAACTGCTGAGCATTTGGAAAAATTTAAAAATTTCAAACAATAAAAATTTTGGAACACTTAAAACAATTAGTTATAATACCCGTTGCCTTATAGCTTCAGAGAATTAAATATGGGTTTAAATCCAATGTCTATTTGGATGAAATTCGTTTCAGATAGTTATTACTGTTTTTATTCCCTGCACGACATAGTGGTAAAGCTATTATGTCTTTGTGCATATGTTTGTAAAATGGATAAGGAAGCGAGATAAACCATAGTTACTCTTGAGGATCTCCATAGAAACACTTTCTGAGTCGAATTATGCATGTCAGTTCGACTGTCCGTCCATCCGTCTGTCCATGTACTCTTCAGAACAAAATGCAGGTCGCATTTATTATCTGATTGAGATAAAATTTTCCAAAAAATATTTCTTTGGCCTAAGGACGAAACCTATTGAAATTGGTGAGAATCGGTTCAAATTTAGATATAGATTCCACATATACCTTCAACTGATTCGAATTAATTGTGCACAAAATGACCAATATAAGTTTAAATAACCTGAATGTCGGCTCATCCGACCGAATTCAGTCTAGAAGTAAGTATGTCAAATTTGTTGAAAATCGGTACAGATATAGCTATGGCTCCCATTTGTATGTTTTATCCGATTTGGTGTTAAAATCCCTCACACGCGTAATATGCATTCTATAACAATAATCTGTAGTACGAAATATCAGATACAGTCCAGAAAAACATTTGCCAAATTTAAGTAAGATCGGTTCAGATTTGGATATAGCTCCGATATATATCTGCCACCGATTTCAGGTTAATTGTGCACCAAATGACCAATATCAGTCCAAATGACCTGAATTTTGGCACATAAGACCGAATTCATTTAAAAGTAAGTGTATAAAATTTGGTAAAATTCGGTTTAGATCTTGCTATAGATCCCATATATTTGTTTCATGTTTTGGGGTTTTATGTCCATCACATGCGTAATATGCAATCCACAACAATGATATTTGGCACCAGATATCAGATACAGCTCAGAGTTAAGTGTTTAAAATTTTGTCAAGATCAGCTCAGATTTGGATGTACTCCATATATATCTTCAACCGTTTTCGGGTTAATTGCTCACAAAATGACCAAAGACCTGAATATTGGCACATCCGACCGAATTCAGTCAAGAATCAAGTACATTAAATTTAGTGCTAATCGGTTCATAGCATAGCATTCATATATATGTTTCATCCGATTTGCACTGCACAACAATAGACTTTGATACCAGCATCGGATACAGCTAAGAAATAAGTGTTTAAAATTTTACCGGTTTAGATTTGGATATACAGGGTGAGATTAAAAAACTGCAACAAAGTCAAACCCCATAATTTTTAATTTTTTACCCTCCGCCATAGTATGGAGGATATATTAAGTTTGTCATTACATTTGTAACACCTCGAAATACACATTCTAGACCCCACAAAGTATATATATTCTTGATAGCGATGCCCGTCCGATTGTCCGTCTATGAAAATCACTCTAGCTGCCGAACGAATTTAAGTAGATTTACTCAAATGTATGTTATGTCTGCAGGACTTCTGATTTTGAAAAAGGCCATGTAGGTCCAAGTTTTCGTATAGCCCCCATATAACGGTACCTCCCGATATTCGCTATTTTAATGAATTTGGCGACAGTATTTGAAGTTCGTAATGGATAGTACAGCCTAAGAGAGAAAATTGTCTGTGCAGGTCCATGTCGTCGTCTAAACCCTAATATGACAGCTACATTCGGTATTTTTAAGATTTTAACAGAGATTTTAATGGATCTAAATGTTTTTGAGAATTGCCAAATTCGTTTTAAATGGTGGAGGGAATTCAAAGTTCGGCCCGGCCGAACTTACAGCTTTTTACTTGGTTTTTTAATTTTATTGAATGAAAGAAAAAATGTCGGAAATAGCATCAAATTTTAGAATAAATTTTGATTTGTTCGAATTGTTCACCTTTGGCACGAATTAAAACCTTCAAATGGCCAATAAAACTGTCAGACGCGTGTGCTGAGTGCGATGGTGCTGAGTCCTGTTGGAATGTCCAAGGTCTGCGGCCAAAATGTTTGCGTGCCCAAGGCTTTAAGATTATTTCGCGATTATATTCGGCATTTATTTCCATGCCACGGTCGATTAATACGAGCGCAGAGCGACCATCGGCTGTTATGGTGGCCCACACCTTCACCTTGACCGGCGCTTCCAACCGAAGGTGCACATTTTCATTTTGTTTGTTTACATTTTGTTTGTTTACAAACTGCTGGACAACGAATGTTTTCTCATCGGAGTGAGAGAAAACCATATTCGACAGTTCCCTACTTTCGGCCAAGCTGCGGTGTAAGTTCTTGCACTTTTTGGAATTTCAAGGCCTTTACCCCGAGCTCATTTTTAAATATTTGCGAATGGAATATGCAATATGTTCAGCTCACGAGCCATCTGCCGGCCACTGCGACGCGGGTTTCGATCAAGTCGTTCTTTACTTTTTGAACCATTTCTGCTGATGTTGCTGTTTTCTTCCGTCCACTTCCTTGACGTCGGGCTACGCTACCAGTATCACGAAGCGATGGTGCGAGACACATTTCAGATTTTTTGTTCTCCAAATGACCAATATCATTTCAGTCCAACTGACCTGAATTTTGACATATCCGACCGAATTCAGTCAAGAAGCAAGTGCTTCAAATTTTGGTAGGCATCGGTTCAGATATAGCTATAACTCCCATATCCGATTTGGTGTTAAAGTCTCTTATAAGCGTAATATGCACTTCGCAACAGTGATATTTGATACCGGCCATCAGATACTTCTCGAAAATTCTTCTGCCAAATTTTATCGAGATCGGCTCAGACCTTATATAGCTTCGATATA